>NC_077229.1:495117680-495417680 GCF_027887165.1 Monodelphis domestica | reverse complement strand
GGTTTTTGTTATGAAGATTGTTTCCCAATTTGTTACTTCCTTTCTAATTTTGGTTGCATTGGTTTTGTTTGTACAAAAACTTTTAAATTTGATATAATCAAAATTATTGATTTTACATTTTGTTATTTTTTCTAGCTCTTTCTTGGTTTTAAAGTCTTTCCTTTCCCAAAGACCTGACATATATACTATTCTGTGTTCACCTAATTTGCTTATAGTTTCCTTCTTTATATTTGTCATTCACTCATTTTGAGTTTATCTTGGTGTAGGGTGTGAGATGTTGATCCAAACCTAATCTAGTCCATACTGTCTTCCAATTTTCCCAGCAGTTTTTTTTAATAGTGGATTTTGGTCCCAAAAGCTGAGATCTTTGGGCTTGTCATAGACTGTCTTGCTGAGGTCACTTACCCCAAGTCTATTCCACTGATCCTCCTTTCTGTCTCTTAGCCAGTACCATATTGTTTTGATGACCATTGTTTTGTAGTATAGTTTGAGATCTGGGACTGCAAGGCCTCCTTCCTTCATATTTTTTTTTCATGATTTCCCTGGATATCCTTGGTCTTTTGTTCTTTCAAATGAACTTTGTTATGTTTTTTCCTAATTCAGCAAAAAAGTTTTTTGGTAATTCAATGGGTATGGCACTAAATAAGTAAATTAATTTGGGTAGGATTGTCATTTTTATTATGTTAGCTCATCCTACCCATGAGCAATCAATGTTTTTCCAATTGTTTAGATCAAGTTTTAATTGTGTGGAGAGTGTTTTGTAGTTGTGTTCATACAGTTCCTGTGTTTGTGTAGGCAGATAGATTCCTAAGTATTTTATATTGTCTAGGGTGATTTTAAATGGAATTTCTCTTTTTAATTCTTGCTGGTGAGATGTGTTGGAAATATATAGAAATGCTGATGACTTATACAGGTTTATTTTGTATCCTGTAACTTTGCTAAAGTTGTTGATTATTTCGACTAGCTTTTTGGTTTATTCTTGTAACAGTTAAATTAGTATCTCTACTAAAAGTATTATATTTTTAGAGGTTTATTAAAGATTATTAGAAATCAAAGATACAAATCAATAAGCCGTGTGCCCATGGCTGAAAGCCAAATTCAGAACCCCCGTGCTTAGTCTACTCACTGTACCCTGCAATCTCTGAGTACAGGAAGAGAGATGCGTGTGGTTAGAAGCAGAAGCAGAGAGCCCAAGTAGGTGGTACAGTCAGTTTAAATACAAATTTTGTTCTCCCACTCAGGTGAGGACTCAATTAAATTATAGGGCATTCTGGGAAGTGCCAAGGACTTCTGGGGATTGATGTCTGGGGTTCAAATCTCCATTTTTACATTCTCTAGGATTCTTTAAGTAGACCATCATGTCATCTTCAAAGAGTGATAGCTTGGTCTCCTCGTTGCCTATTTTGATACCTTCAATTTCTTTTTCTTCTCTAATTGCTACAGCTAGTGTTTCTAGTACAGTGTTAAATAATAGAGGTGATAATGGGCATCCTTGTTTCACTCCTGATCTTATTGGGAAGGCTTCTAGTTTATCCCCATGGCAGATGATGTTTGCTGATGTTTTTAGATATATACTGTTCATTATTTTTAGGAAAGACCCTTCTATTCCTATGCTTTCTAGTGTTTTCAATAGGAATGAATGTTGTATTTTGTCAAAGGCTTTTTCTACCTCTATTGAGATAATTATGTGATTTTTGTCCATTTGCTTGTTAATATGGTCAATTATGTGGATGGTTTTCCTAATATTGAACCATCCTTGCATTCCTGGTAGGAATCCTGCCTGGTCATAGTGAATAACCCTTGTGATGACTTGCTGGAGTCTTTTTGCTAGTATCCTATTTAAGATTTTTGCATCTATATTCATTAAGGAGATTAGTTTGTAGTTTTCTTTCTCTGTTTTTGACCTGCCTGGCTTTGGGATCAGTACCATGTTTGTGTCGTAAAAGGATTTTGGTAGAACTCCTTCTTTGCTTATTCTGTCAAATAGTTTGTATAATATTGGGATTAGTTGTTCTTTGAATGTTTGATAGAATTTATTTGTGAATCCATCTGGACCTGGGGATTTTTTCTTAGGGAGTTATTTGATGGATTGTTCAATTTCTTTTTCTGATATGGGGTTGTTTGGGTAGTCTATTTCTTCCTCTGTTAGTCTAGGCAATTTATATTTTTGTAAGTATTCATATACAACCTAGACTGCCATATTTGTTGCCATATAATTGGGCATAATAGTTTTTAATGATTGACTTAATTTCCTCTTCATTAGAGGTGAGGTTTCCCTTTTCATCTTGGATACTGTCAATTTGGTTTTCTTCTTTCCTTTTCTTAATTAGACTGACCAGTACTTTGTCTATTTTATTTATTTTTTTTCAAAATACCAGCTTCGTCTTATTCATTAAATCAATAGTTCTTTGACTTCATTTTTATTAATTTCTCCTTTGATTTTTAGGATCTTTAATTTAGTCTTCATCTGAGAGTTTTTAATTTGTTCACTTTCTAGTTTTTTAATTTGCATGCCCAATTCATTGACCTCTGCCCTCTCTAATTTGTTAATATATGAATTCAAGCATATAAATTCCCCGCTGAGTACTGCTTTGGCTGCATTCCATAGATTTTGAAAGGATGTCTCATCATTGTCATTTTCTTCAATGAAATTATTAATTGTTTCTATGATTTGTTCTCTAACCGATTCTGGAGAATCGTATTGTTTAATTTCCAATTAATTTTTGATTTGCCTCTCCATGTACCCTTACTAATTATTATTTTCATTGTATTGTGATCTGAGAAGACTGCATTTATTATTTCTGTTCTTTTGCACTTGTTTGTAATGTTTTCATGCCCTAGGACATGGTCAATATTTGTGAATGTACCATGTGCTGCTTTTGTCCCTATTTATTTTTCTCCACATATCTACTAACTCTAATTTTTCTAAGATTTCATTCACTTCTCTTACCTCTTTCTTATTTATTTTTTGGTTTGATTTATCTAGTTCTGATAGAGGAAGGTTCAGATCTCCCACTAGTATAGTTTTTCTATCTATTTCATCCTTGAGCTCCACTCGTTTCTCTTTTAAAAATTTGGATTCTATGCCATTTGGTGCATACAGGTTGAGTACTGATATTTCCTCATTGTCTATACTGCCTTTTATCAGAATGTAATTACCTTCCCTATCTCTTTTAACTAGATCTATTTTTACTTTGGCATTGTCAGATATCATGATTGTGACTCCTGCCTTCTTTTAATCAGTTGATGCCCAATAGATTTGGCTCCATCCTCTTACTTTTACCCTATGCATGTCAGCCTTCCTCATGTGTGTTTCTTATAGACAGCATATGTTAGGGTGTGCAAAATCAGTCTGTGGTGGTGTGAGGTCATTGCTTTGGATCCTGAACTTTCGCTGCCTCTAAGTCTCCATCTTGACTCTGCCTCCTCAGTTTTTAAAGGAGCTGCTAAGCTAGATCTCCTAACTACTTCATGCTTCTAGAGAAAGAATTGAGACAATTGCAGAAAGGGTAGATTTAGTTTGTCCTTATCTTTGATGTGTCTGCCTACAAGTATCTCTGGCATGAGGGGTTGAGGAGGGCTGTCTGCATTGGTGGACAAGACCTTTGGCAGTTCCACTATACCTAAAGGGACTTTTGGGTAGGCTTTTTGAAGTAGTTCTTTCTTTTTTTTTTTTATTCAGACCTATGAATTCATTGGTATAAGAAACTGCCAGTATAGCTATGCTTTCTGCTGATGCAGACTGATATTTTTGTTGTTGTTGTTCAGGTATTTTCAGCTGTGTCTGACTCTTTGTGATCCCATTTGGAGTTTTCTTCACAAAGCTACTGGAGTGGTTCACCATTTCCTTCTCCAGCTCATTTGACAGATGAGGAAACTGAGGAAAACAGGGTTAAGTGACTTGCCCAGAGGCACACAGAGAGGAAATGTCTGAGACTAGATCTGAACTGAGGAAGATGAGTCTTCTTGACTATAGGTCTGGCACTCTACCCACTACCTAGCTGCCTCACAAATTGATAACTCCACTGTAATTAATAATCTTAGAGCATCACTTGTAAGCCCTGAGAGACAAACTGACTTTCTTGTAGTCACATAACCAATGTGTCAGTCCTTGGCACATAGTAGGCACTTGTAGCAAATCCTAGTTGACTGATGGCTTATATCAGAGGCAAGTTTTGAATGTTGGTCTTTTTGCTTCCAAGAAGAGCTTCTTCATATCATTTCTCCATATTACAAACAGAAGAGGAAAAGAGAGTCCTTTATGGTCACATGGCTAGCAAGTGCTAAAAATAGGGTAAGAAGGTTTTGATCCCAAATCCAGTACACTTTCCACTATACCATACTTCCTAGGCTCTAGATAGTTTTTTCTTTTATAATTAGAATCATGACCACTGCAAATGCTCTATAGGTAACTCTCCCTTTGTATTTCTTATACACAAATAGAGATCTGAAATGCAACATGGCATAGTAGATAATAGCAGCTAGGTGGCACATTGAATAGATTTCAGGCCTGAACTAAGGAAGACCCAAGTTCAAATCTGAGCTCAGACACTTACTAGCAATGTGAACCTAGGCAAGTCACTTAACCCTATTTGCCTCAGTTTCCTTATCTGTAAAATAAGCTGTTAAAAAGCCTCAAATGGAGTTGCAAAGATGGATATGACTAAGTAACAAAACAACAAATGGGGATAATAACACTACCTACCTAGCAAAGCTGTTGTGATGATAAAACAATGTAATAATTGTAAAGCACTTGGCATAGTGACTGGCACATATTGGGGGAGCTAGTTAGCACAGTGGATAGAGCACTAGACTTAGAGCCAAGAAGATCTGAGTTCAGATTTGAACTAGCTGTGTGACTTTGGGAAAGTCATTTAATCCTGTTTTGCCCCAGTTCCTCTTCTGTAAAATGGGGACACATGAGAAGGAAATGGCAAACCACTCTAGTATTTTTACCAAGAAAATCTTATGGACTTTTGTTAGATATGAATGGACAACAAGAAATCGACTTTTCAGTTGCTTAAAAAATAAGCTCAACAAGTACAAAATGGAAGAGGCAGGACTAGATCACAATCTTTTGGGGCTGTCATTGAATGGAAGGAAGCCCACTATAAGTCAATAATGTGACATGGCAGCCAAAAGGAATTGTTAGATTGTGTAGAGTGGCACAGTTTTCAGACACAACTAAACAACAAATTATTATTATTAATAATATTAGTGCTGGACTGGGATTTAAGAAGATCTTGGTTCAAATTCTTTCTGATATTTACTAGTTATATGACCATAACCAAGTCACCTAACTTTTTAAGCCTCAGAAAACTCTTTCGGAATTATTTATTATGCTACAATCTTTAAACATTACACAAAGGTTCTTGATACTCACAAATGTTAACCCAGTGATGGAGAATCTTTTGGAGACTGAGTGCCCAAAACTGCAGTCCTCATGTGACACATGAGCTACCCTTACCCCAGACCTGGGAGGGAGGAAGCACTCCCATTGGGCTTCTGGGAAGAGGGGCAGGTGATGGGAGAAATATTTTCAGGCATGTGGAGAGGGGGAGGGGAGCAGCCCCCTTGGGCACACATGCCATAGGTTCACCAATATGGCATTAACCAATTTGAAATAGGCTATTTAGTGTCACATGACCCTTTAAGTGACTGATACAAATAATATTTTACAGTGAAGTTTTTGGATGAATTTGATGGGCAAATCTACTTCGAAGTTGAATTCTTTATTTTTTTTTAAACCCTTAATTTCCATCTTAGGATCAATACTGTGTATTGGTTCCAAGGCAAAAGAGCAGTAAGGGCTAGGGAATGGGGGTTAAGTGATTTGCCCAGGGTCACAAAGCTGGGAAGTGTCAGAGGCCAGATTTGAACCTAGGATCTCTCATCTCCAGGCCTGGCTTTCAATCCTCTGAGCTACCCAGCTGCCACCTAAGCTGAATTCTTTTTAATGGAATCCCAGAATTGCAAAGTTGGAGGAGACCTCAGAGCCCACCTACTTCAACAAAACCCTCTAAAATACTATTGACTGAAGGTTATCCTCAACTTGAAGATTTGTAAGGAGTGAAATCCACTCGTTCCAGAAGCACTTTAGTGCTTTAGGAAGCTTTTCCTTATATCAGACCTAAACCTGCCTCCCTTTGTTGCAAAAGGCTAATGAGTCAGAACTTTAAAAAAGGATGGACTCTTCCCCTGTGTCTCTTCTTCCTTCAGATCTTCCTAACTATGGTATAAAGCAAAACAAGCCTCAATCCCTCTTCCACATGAGGGCCCTTCAGATAGCTGAAGACCTGTATCTTGTCCATTCTAAGTGTTCCCTTCAAACTCCACCTATTTTCTACTAGTCATCATATGGCATAGACTCTAGGTCTTTCACCATCCTGGTGAACTTGTTGGGGAAGTGCTCTAGTTTCTCTAAGACTTTCCCAAATTATGGGATTCAGAAATGAACATTGTACTATCAAAATTGTCTAATCATGATAGAATATAGCAGAACTATTTATTGGTTTGCTCTTTCTGAACACTGTGCCTCTTCTAGGCAGTCTAGCAATTCTTTTTGGCTGTCATGTCACATTATTCACTTATTCTGTGCTTCCATTCTATGATAGCCCCAAAGAATTATGGTCTAGCTGTCCCCCTTCCATTTTGTACTTGTTGAACTGATTTTTAATATGAATAAAAAACTTTACATTTTAAACGATTGCATTTCATGTTATGAGATTTGCTCCTTTTCCCTAGCTTGGAAACATCTTTTGGGATCGTGTATCTATATCTAAAATGCTTATTATCTCTCTCAGCTTTGTGTTCTATGTTCTATACAAGTTCTATGGATTCATTCAAGTCATTGATAAAAAGGTTAAACAGTATAAAACCAAGAATGGATCCCAAGAGAATTTCATTAGAGATGCTCCTCCAAGTTGACATTGAACCTTTAATGACAACACTTTTGGGTCTGGTCATTCAACTAAACTGAACTGTACCCTATCCCATATATCTTCATCTTGTTCCCTAGGACAGCATGGGAGGAGGCCTTTTAAAATGTTTTACTAAAATCTAAGTATATTATATTTACATTATTTTCTATTCTAGCAACTATCAGTTTAGTAATGCATTCTATGAGTTTGCTAGGAATAAGAATTAGACAGAAGGAAGAAAGGATGAAAAGGGAAGGAGTGGAAGGGAGGAGAAAAAGGAAAGAAGGGAGGAAAGGAGGAAGAAAGGAAGGGATGGAGAGGAAAAAGGACAGAGGGAAGAAAATAGGGAAGGAAGGGAAAGAGGTAGGGAGGGAAGGAAGAAAACAAGTATTTATTACGTTCAATTATGCCACTTGAATGCTGGCCATCTTCCTTTCCCTCCTCTTCCTACATAAGAACTCAGATTTTTTTTTCTCTGAGAACTTAGAGTATTATAGGTGAATTTTTGCCTTATCTTGTGTGGAATGAGATCACCACATCACTTCTTGCTCATTTCCAAATCATGCTGCTACATGCATACCTTCTCCACTTCAATAGAATGTAAGATCCTTGAGGACAGGAACTGTTCTTTTTGCTTGCTTCTGTGTCTCCAGCAATTAGCACAGAAGGTCTTATCATTGGTCATACCCTCAATGTTCCCCCTTGTGAGCCAACCTTGAGCAACTCATGGAACTTTCCACTTTCATATTCCTATCCTCCTTAACCAATTAATAAGCTCAAAAAATCCCAAATCATAGACCTGAAAATGAAGGTAGCAGATAACATATCACTCTCCATCAATCACCATTCAGGAATTCCCTCTCCAGAAAAAAAGGTGGGAGCATTTTTGACTTTTGCCTATTCAAAAAAGGAAAAGTAGGGAGACATCATTGGAACTGCCAAACTACCTCCCCATTTGGCGAATGGGGAGGATGGAAGCATCCTGATCTTGTTTCTAGCCCTTTTGAAGCCTTGGCTGATTTGTACAATGTCCTTTAGAGATTTACCTCATGTCTTGTGCCCAAGCTTCTGTTTCCTGTATTTTGTGTGGAATCTTGGGTTTACACATAATCACTTCTTTGGAGAACCATTTGCCACCACATTAAGGAATTTAGAAGTGCAAGAGGACATGATCAAATTTCTCCTCATTTTAAAATTCCTCAAACCTGAAGATCCAATTGCTTAAAAATTCCAGTTGCTTAAATGAGAGGCTCTAGTTTATGTAGGTAAGTCATTTGACCTGTGGGCTTCAGTTTCCTTTTCTAAATAAGAAGCATTAGACCAGATGGCCTCAAAGGACCCTTCTAAATCTATGATTCTGGGGGAAGCTAGGATAGCTCAGTGGATTGAGAGTCAGGTCTAGAGACAGGAGGTCCTAGGTTCAAATCTAGCCTCAGATACTTCTCAGTTGTGTGACCCTGGACAAGTCACTTGGCCCCGATTTCCTAGCCCTTACCATTCTTCTGGGGGCAGCTGGGTGGCTCAGTGGATTGAGAGCTAGGCCTAGAGATGGGAGGTCCTAGGTTCAAATCTGGCCTCAGACACTTCCCAGCTGTGTGACCCTGGGCAAGTCACTTGACCTCCATTGCCTATCCCTTACCACTCTTCTGCCTTGGAGCCAATACACAGTATTGGCTCCAAGACAGAAGGTAAGGGTTTAAAAAAAAAATAAATCTATGATTCTATGTAACATATGGTCATTACAAAGTCTCCTTAATGCAAAAGAGAATCAATTTAACTTGACAATGTTGATTACTCTGCTTTTATGAGTCAGGGCACTGGAGATACAAAGAAAAAACTAATATCTATCGTACTACAGGAGCCCAAGTCCTACCAAGGAGATAAAACTTGTACACAGATAAAGTGAAATTATAAAGTAATTGGAGGAAGAAGAGAGTGCTAACAGTCTAGGCCATCAGTAAAGTGTCTGCCTTAAGAAGTGGCACCTGAGTTCAGCCTTGAACGAAACTAAGGCTTCTAAGAGGTGGAGCCAAGGAAGGGGTGCATTCTGGGTGGAGGGGACAGTCCATGTTGACGGGTGAGAGAGGACTGGGAATGCCAAGTTCAGGGAACAGATATCCAGCCAGTTTGGCTTGAACATAGAATACACAAAGAAAAGTAATGTGAAATACATCTGGATAGATAGATTGGAATCACATTGCAAAGGGCTCTAAATGCCAGGCTAAGGAGTGCATATTTTAACCTTAAGAAAGTCCCTGGAGATTTTTGACCAGGGAAATAATATGCTAGATTTAATTTGGCAGCTATATAAGAGTTTATAACCTCTGTTTCCTTAATCCACCAGAGAAGGAAATGGCAAACCACTGCAGTATCCTTGCAAAGAAAACCCTATGGACAATATTAGTGTGCTATGGTCCATGGGATCATGAAGAGTCAGAAATGACTGGTCAATAAATATAAATGAATGGATTGAAGAGGAGAAAGTGGAGGTGGGGGGGGTCAATTAGGAGCATATTGCGATAATGACTAGGGTAATTAAGAGGAGGGAGAAGGAAAGATGTGAAAGGGACTGTGGAATTAAAAATGAATATGACTTGGTAACTTATTGTTGGATAGTGGGTAGTGAAGGAAAGGAAAGGGTCAAGGACAATTCCAGAGTTGTTACTCTTTAGGACTTGGGTGCATGGTGGTGCCTTCAAAAGAAAAGGAGGCATTTAGAGATGGTAGGAGTTGGAAGGAAGATAATGAGTTTTGATTTTAACATATTGAATTTGAGATGACCAAGGGACAGTCGAGTGGAAATGTTGAATAAATAACTGGCAATCTAGCACTTGAAGGGAGGAGAGAAATTATGGTTGGATATACAGATTTGGGAGTCATCTTTTTAGAGATAACTGAACCCAGAGAAGATAATGACCTCTCCAAGGGAAAGAAAGTATATAGAATGAGAAGGACAATGTACAAAATCTTGGCGAAATGCCGATATTAAGGAGGTAGGAGATGGGTAGACACAATGAGTAAAGATGACTTTTCCTAGGAGTCTGGCTATCAAAAAGAGAAAAGATATAAGACAATTATTGAAAAGATGACAGGTTCAAGTGAACATTTTTAATTGATGGGGAAGATTTTAGTGTTTTTAAAGCATCAGGGAAAGGAATATTAAATTAAGGGTTCTAACTTTTTTATATTATGCACCCCTCTGGTAATCCTTGACTGCTTCCATATGGGCATTTGTGACTCAGCACTGAAGATTGGGCATTTGGGGATGGCAAAACAATCCCCTTATTTGCTATTGAGCAGAAAGAGCATAGGACCCAATGGACCATTTAAAAATGAGTTACTCTCTCTTAGATTGCTTTTTAGACAATTGGGGAATAGATAAATGAGTTGTGGCATATGAATGTAATGGGATATTATTGTGCTGTAAGAAATGGCGAAAGAGACAATTTCAGAATCTCTTTTGTAGTATGAATTTACACATAATAAAGTGAGCAGAACCAGGGTAACAATTTATACAAGGACAACACTTTAAAGAGATAAAAATCTTTTGAAAGACAAGAACTCTGATCAAAACAAGTTCCCACCATGCGTCGGGGGCCCCAGGATGAAACCTGTTACTCGACCTGACAGAGAAGTGGTAGATATAAGGTTCTAATTCATATGTTTTTGGACATAGCCACTGTGTGGATTCATTTTGCTTTACTATGCTTGTTATAAGGGTTTTGATGTGTGTGTAGAAGTGTTCTCTCTTTTTTCACTCTTTAGTTTAAAATAAAAAACATTTTTAAAAATTAAAACCCTTACCTTCTGTCTTAGAATCAATATTAACTATCAATTCCAAGGTAGAAGTGCTATAATGGATAGGCAATGGGGGTTAAGTGATTTGCCCAGGGTCATACAGCTAGGAAGTGTCTGAGGCCAGGTGTGAATCCAGAGGTCCTTTCCACTCAGGCCTGGAGCTCTATCCACTGGGACACCCCCCAAATTATTTTTAAAAACAAGGCTCAAGTCTTGTCTTCCTTCAGTCCAGCAAATGATATCATGTAACTCTAGGATTTCTCATGAGGATGGGGGAAGAGCGGTCCCCTTCTCTGCCCTGATAGCCTGTTGACTGTTCCCATGTGACAGCTAGATCAAAGAGCATCTTTTAGGTGAGCTTGAGTCAGCCATGGCTGCCTCTTTTGCTTAACATTGCTTGACCTGATCCTAGTAGTTAACCATTGCTCTTGAGATGGACATATCTAAGCCGGGACACCAGGCTTTGAGATGTCCTTGTGAGTTTGAGAGGTCCAATGATGTGGGGTCTTCAGTTGGTCCTGGATGCTCTTTAGAAGGAGGCAGTCAGAGATGAAGAGATTTGCCCAGGCTCACACAGCTAGTGTCTGAGGCAAGATTTGAACTCAAAATTTCCTAATTCTAAGCAGAGGACTCTATCAGCTAAAAAAGCTAATTGTATTGATTTGCATCAGAAATTTATTATCTATCAGTCTGAAATATCACAGAATCTCAAACTTGAGAAGGAACCTCAGAGGCCATCTGGTCCAACCCATCCCTGAATAAAAATTCCTTTTGAGAGGAGATTCTTTGCTTCTTGAGGAACCCCATTCACATGCATACTTATATATGTGTATGTGTGTGTGTGTGATGAAAATTGATTACAAGTTCCTCACTCAAAAATGAGCACTAGAGTCCCACTCTCTCAAATAAACAAAATCAGAGTCAGAAGGTAGGAGTAAAAAGAGGCAGTTGTTTATTTCCTTTCATGAAAGAGAGCACTTCAAAGATGGGCTAAGAAGTGCCAACTGACTAGGCAGCAAACAGGCAATATATACACAAGACTCCTTCCTGCTCTCCTGTTAGGATCAACACCAGGCTTTGACCTACAAATCAAACCTGTGCTTCCAACCCAATTCAGGTGAGGCAAGGGAAGCAATGAGCATTGCCCCTTTTGCCCTTCATCAGTCTCCCTCCCAAGCCTGTCCTGGAGTCCTCAATCAACAAAAAGGTAACAAACTAGCTTTTATAAGTTAAATGCTCATTCTGAGAATAGCACACTCAATTCTATTCCACACATATATACATATATGTTTATATAGAATATTTATAAAAATGAATACTAGGTAGGTTGAGGAGGAAGTGGGCTAACAGTTGAGGGTGGGGGCTAAATCAGGAAAGGCTTCAAATAGAACAAAGCATTTCAGCTTAAGTTTGAAGGAAACCAGGGATACCAAGAGGTGGAGGTAAAAAAAGAATGAATTCTACACATAAGAGAGGTAGAGTGTCCTAGGTGTGGCCAAGTGGGCATTTAATTGGCTGTTGACTCTCCTTCACCCTGAGCAGTGGTAATGATGGATTTTTGTTAAGCACTTGGTAGACATTCAGACCACCATTATTTTCTTCCTTTCCTCTCAGATCTATTCATAAAGGAAAGTCCTTGGCTCCATAGCCTTTCATGTCATATCACTTCCAGTCAAATATCCCCATTTGTCTTTCATTTTTGTATTTCTGACCCTCAAGGAAAGAGTCAGCTTTTCATGGCTTACCACTTTCAGTGTTATGGGCAGGGAATAAGAGGAATAGGCCACTGTACTACATTTGTTCTAACAATGCATTAAAAACAAACAAACAAACAAAAAAAACCTCTTAACTTTGTTGACCTTGTTTTATGGAATCCCCCAATTTACCTTTGTCCCTTGAGAACTTCTCTTCAAGGAACTCCCTGATTGACCCTTATCTTAGACTAAGCATTAAATCTTAAAGTACCCAATGATCTCAGCAGGGATAGAATTAGTTGATATAATTAGTTGATATAATCAAATCTTAAGAACCTTTTTGTCTTAGAAGTTTCTCTCATTGTGTCTAGGCCTCTCCCAGGTAGTCCAGCCCCTGACTGGAATCCTCCTTCCTTTATCACCAGGAAAGCGAATCAATTATCCTTACTTTCCTTTATTTCCTAAAGGTTGTATAAGACCCAAATTCTTCAGTTTATTGGAAAAGTCCCCTTTGAGGTGGATTTTCCCAGAGACAGTGTTCCCAGAGTTCCAGAGCTTATATCTATGTCGTATCTTGCACTTGACTCTTAGAGCATTGTCTTCCCTGTCCTGATTAAAGACTTTTTCTTTGCTTTTTTTTACTTTTTCTTTCTATTTTGATGGTTCTGTGTTTTTCAAGGTTGACACCTTCTATCTTAGAATCAATACTATGTATTGGTTCCAAGACAGAAGAGTGGTAAAGGTAAGGAAGTGGGGATTAAAGTGACTTGTGCAGGGTCATCCAGCTAGGAAGTATCTGGGGCCATATTTGAAGCCAGGACCTCCTATCTCCAGGTCTGCCTTTCAATCTATTGAGCCTACTAGCTTCCCCCTTAACAACTCAGTTTTGAATATTCAGTTTTGTGAACAATAGTTTTCTTCTTTGGTAGGGGAGGTGACCATCCTCTTTCCCTCAGGGAATTGCTTGGGTATCTGGGACCAGGTCTGATCACTCTCCCATGATATCAACATCTGAATCCCAATCCCTCTAGAAACTGATGGTATCACTCAGGTGTGGAATCCCATAAGCTACTATTCATCAGGTATGATTAGCAATTTTATTCCATATCCACTTTGTCTACTATTGGCCCTTGTAAAATGATCCAGACTCAATCTTGAATTCTGCCCCATAGAAGAAAATACCCAGGAAATTCTTAATTCATGGGGATAGTAAAACACTCCTAGTAGTGGGTTGGTAGGAGCATGGGCTTCCATAATGCCAAACTGATCAAGACCTAATCAACTTGATTTCACTATGCTAATGGCTGTGAGGGATAAGGAGATATTTTATTTATCTGATTTATTGTTTGCTGATCCCTCCTCCTCTGTTCTGTTTGCTCTTAGTACATTGCCTGTACAGAAGCTGTCAATTGTAATTTCTTTCTTCTTTTTCTGTCGTTTGCTCATATTTATCCCTTCTTTGCTGCCAGTATTTGTCTGTGCTCTTGCTCCTCTCATTTTTTGGGGGGGGTTTTGGGGCTTCCTGTCAGTCTCACCTCTTGGAGCTTTGTCAGGAGATCTTTCTGTGTAGTCTTTGGGGGATGGGTGTTGGAGAAATCTCTGGAGGATTTTGATTGGATTAAAATCCAGCAGTCTGTGGGGGAGGGGTGTTGGAACTTGGGCTTCCCTGACCTCTGAAGTCTTTTGATGGTTTTAAGTTCAGCTGGGTTGGGTTGGGTGTGCTCTGAGGCCAAAACCTCCTGGAAGGCTGGAACAATATGGAGGGTCTCCACAGCTCTGACCAGGCTGCCTACTCTATGCTCCCTCTTCAGCTCTTTCCCTGCTGCCTATTTTCAATGCTCTGAGCCTAGCACAGCCCTGTCTGCAAGATGCACCCTCCAGAGAAGCACCTTTGCCCGCCCAGAGGTTCCTGCTGCCACTGGAGGCTTAGTGCTCTAGGTGGGGGGTTGGGGGGGTGGAAGGGGTCCTGGGACCTTCCTTCTGCCTTCCCCTTAAACCCAAGTGTTCTCAGATTCCAGATTTGGGGGGGGCATACCTTTTGAATTGAGTCCAGCAGGAGGTTTCCTTGGCTCTGTCTTGACATTAGGTTTGATTTTCAGTCCTCTAGGAACATTCAGTTTGTGATTGGTAAGGAAGGGTATTTAGAGGTCTGAACTTCTGCTGCTTCCAGGCTGCCATCTTGACTCCACCTCGAGTGTCACACTCTGCCTCAAGAGAAACCACCATGTCTTTGTTGCATATCCTTGCTATATTAGGGCAAAGTAAACCAACTTTGATGATTTGTGAATACCTCATGTCTTCCTAACATGAGACCAGAACTAACAGGCTCCTGGAGTTAGACCTACCCCAATAGCCACAAAAATAAGTCTAGTCCCTTTTCAACATTACAGCCCTTCAAGCTTGTATCAACCCCCCTCTGTTTTATGCCTTCTCTTCTCTAACACCCACCATCTCTGAATCTTCTTGAGTCCTAACCAATTCCATCATACCGAACTGACTCCTCACTGAATTGTCTGTAAAATACAAAGCAAAGAAATCTACAGCCAAATGTTTATAGCTACGATCTATCCAACAGCAAGCCCAGATAGTGTTTGACAACAAATATTTATTACAGTAGCTGTTCCACTCCATTAAATAAAGAATTAATCCATCCACATGGGTGGTTCCTGCAGTGTCTATTGAGAGTAATAGATTCCATGCCAAGAAAATCACATATTCAATGCCAACCATCGAAAAGTATTTTCTAGGAAAATATGATGAAGAATATAGTAAAGGAACAACAGCAGAGGGAGGAAGTGCTCACATTGGGTGGTTGGACAGAAGGGCAAGACATGCAAAAAATGTCCTCGGGTGCTGTGGAGAGGTGCTGCTCCCCATGCTGCTCTGGCACCTATGCCATGGCTTCACCAACATAGACAGAGAGATAGAGAATGGAGCCTGGAATCAAGAAGACCTGAATTCAGATTTGGACTCAGAGCCTCAGACACTCTGTGCCATCCTGGGCAAGTCACTTAAACTCTATTTACTCATCTATAAAATGAGAATAATGATTGAATCTACCTATGAAGCTTATTGTGAGGACCAAATGAAAAATGATTTGTGAAGTGTTTAGCCCAGTGCATGGCAAATAGGAAGCACTTTAAAAATGTTAATTATTATTATTGTAATTGGTTTGCAATCTTGAATAATATACCTTGAGTTAGAGGGGAGAAAGACTATAGATCTAAAGCTAGAAGGGATCTCAGAGGCTATTCAGTCTGCATTTTATAGGTGAAGAATCTGAGGATCAGAAAAGGTGAACTGACTTTCCCAAGGTCATACAGTTAATAAATTGGAGAGTCAAAATTTAATGTAGGTAATGTGATATGCAGCTAGGTGACACAGTGAAGAGGGTACTGGATCTAAAGTCAGGAAGACTCATCTTTATGAGTTTAAATCTAGCCTTAGGCACTTACTAACTGTATGACCCTAGATAGGTCACTTAATTCTGCTTGCCTCAGTTTCCTAATTTGTAAAATGAGTTGGAGAAGGAAATAGCAAACCACTCCAGTATCTTTCCCAGAAAACTCCAAATGGGGTCATGAAGAGTTAGACATGACTGAAACAACTAAAGAACAAAATGTGACACCAGACCTAGCATTCTTTTCACTACACAACTCTGTCTCTCACTTAAGATTACCTTGGTGCTATCTATGAAAACAAGGTTTTTTAAATCAAATGATGAGTGAAAAGAAATCTTAGGGGCATGTTTAAGTTAAGTAAGAGAATTAGTATGTGAAAGGGGGAAGGACATTGGTATAATAAGGAACTAACTGGTTACTGAAAAAGGAATCCTGCAAATTTGAGAAAGAGTAACCATCTTTATTAGAATTCATAATAGAGGAGAGGAAAGCTGAGTAAGTATGCTTTGGCCCATTCTCTCTGAGATAGGGACACCCAAGGGATCTTTGGAGTGTCTCTTCTCCTCTGTCATCATCAGTTTGAGTACCTACCAACTGTGTTCTTTCCATTATTGTGCTTTGGAGATTAGACCTAGTTCCATTTGACTACTTAAAATCAATTAGTATTTACAAAGGAATATTTACTTCAAAGCTATAGCAAGAAAAACATAAAAATAACATCCCTGTTATCTCAAGAGCATATTCTCCCTTACACCACCACTATCTCCAGGGGCAAGAGGATAGTCTTATCTTAGTTCAGTCCCTACAAAGCACTGGTCCCTCCAAGTTCATGTTCAGATACAGTATGATGATCAGTTGTCTTCATCTCATCCCAGGATAGGTCCAAAAGGTCACCCCTGAAGGTCACTCTTTGGTCCTCAGGCATCAATTGTGTATTGACTCTGGAACCCAGAATCTAGAACTCCATAATGCTGGAGTGTGTATTTGATCTTTTGAGCTCCCAATATCAGAGGCATGGGGTATTCAGTGAAGACTAGTACCTCTGGTGTGAGGGTTTGCCTTTTCAGGGTTGCTTTCCCCTTTTGGTATCAAGATACCACCTTGGTCTCAGTTGCTGTAGCATGCATAGTGGCCATACCATGTTGGTAGACAAACTACACCAGATTGAGAGTAACTGACAGGTTTCCAATCCACTGGTGAATTGGGGGGTGTCTACTCAGGCTTGTGAAGACTTTCTCTAGTGGAAGAGGCAGATGAAAACGGCTGAAAACAGGTGCTATGGAATGCCCCGATGAAGGCAAGGTGCACTGCATTCAGGCCATCACTAGTCATCTTGGCTTTTGTCTCACCGCTAGATTTTGATGACTGGAAGAGAGAGTGAGGCCGATGACTTTGCAACTCTGCCTTGCTTAAATCCAATTTTTGTTTGAGTTGAGACATAACCCAGTGATGTAATTTTCTCTTCAAGTACAAAGGACAGCAACCAACCATCCACGGTTCCACCCTTCTTCCTCCAAAAGGGAAAAGATCAAATGCAAAAGCCAAGGCCTAACCATATGGCTTCAGAGAGGAGGAAGCCCCAAGACTTTTCCCTTCACAGCAGAATCTCTCACCAGACACTAGCAGTGAGAATCCAATGAAGAACTAAGCAGCAGAAAAGATTGAAGCAAGAGAGACATATGAGGGAAGCCCACTAAGGACTTTGGAATGCCTTTGCAGCCAAAGAGCTTCCCCATTTGTCATGAGGTTAGCAGCCTGGAACCAGCTACAGAATGTCTCTGCATGCTCAATTGGCTTTTCAAGGCACTTCCTTCATACATCATCTTGATACTACTTCTGGCCATCCTCTCTATATGGAGAGAAGCAATTGGGGACACTCTGTGCATGCATCATACCCCCATCAAAGGTACATTTTATATTTTTCAAGAGAGTATTTCAAAGAATTCAGTAGATGGAAAGGTGAGATCTGAAGGGCTACAGTTCCAAAGAAAAGTTGGCCTAAAGCAAGAGGAGGCTCTCTAAAAGGTAATTCTATTGCTGTAAACACATATGATTCCAATGAAGGAGGAAAGAAGGGGATAAACCAAAAGAGCCAGATGTGGAATATCAACAAGCTTAGACATTTTAAAGATTTGGGGGGAAAATATGGATGGATGTACACAAAAGTGTTAACACTATCCTGTAAGAAAGTCAGGAGGGAATCTAGAGGATGTTGAACAGGGTTCAAAACCATGCCATAAATGAGCTGGTTGAAGAAAAAGATATTTAGCATCAAGCAAAGACTCAGAATGTGGTTCTTCAAGGACTGTTGTGTAAAAGAGGGATTACATTGGTTCTTCTTGGTCTCAGAGATCAGAATAAGGACCAGCAACAGAAAATTTCAGGGAGGCATCTTTTTAACCCACAAAAAATTTCCTGATATACAATTTTTTGAATGTAATGGGCTATCTCAGGAGTTAGTTCCAGATCTGTCTATTCAATCCTAAGCTCCACCCCTGCTTCACAACTGTCTTTTGAACACCTCAAACTTGACATTCTGTAGGCACCTTCAGCTCAACATGTTTAAAACAGAACACTTTATGTCTATCCCTTAAACCCTTCCCTCTTCTGATCCCTAATACTGCCAAAGCCATTTCCATCTTCCCAGTGACACTGTATTAAAGTTTTGGTGTCATTCTCAAATCCTTATAGTCACTCACTCCATTTATCCAATCTATTGTCAAAGCTTACCATTTTTAACTTTTCAGTATCTTTTGTCCCTTTGGGTGGAACCACCACTGCCCAGGTTCAGGCTCTCATTACCTCCTACTCACACGTTCACAATAGCATTCTAGTTTGTCTCCCAGCCTCCAATCTACCCTCCATTCAGATGTCAATGATTTTCCTAAAGTTTAGATCTGATCATGTCATCCCCGCCCCTTTACTCAATAAATTCCAAGGGCTCCCTCATATCTTCAAGGATCAAACATAAAATTCTCTGTTTGGTATTTAAAATCCTTTTCCGGGGGCAGGTGGTTGGCTCAGTGAATTGAGAGCCAGGCCCAGAGTCAGAGGTCCTGAGTTCAAATATGGCCTCAGACACTTCTCAGCTGTGTGACTCGGGGCAAGTCACAACCCCCATTGCCTAGTCCTTACCACTCTGACCAATATCCAGTATTGATTCTAAGACAAAAGGTAAGGGTTTTTAAAAAAATAAAATAAAATCCTTTTCAATATGGCCCCTGGAAATCTTTTCCATTTTCTGACACTTTACTTCCCTTCATACACTATAATTCAGCTACCCTTGTTTCCTTGGTCTTCACACACACCTTTCACTCATCATTCCTCCACACCTGGAATGCTCTCTCTCCTCACCTGTCTGTTGTTATTTGTCCTTCATTTTTAAAGAGGACCAATGATATCACGGAGTAACACTTTGACTTGCAAGTGAGTTGGATCTAATGAGGCATCTGTTAGCTGCCTTGGCTTTTTTAAAACCAAATCCAAATTCCATAGGAGATCCTTACTAGTCCTATTTCCTCCTGCCACTCAGTGTCCTCCAAAATTACTTTCTGTCTCACATATATATCTTGTGCTCACAGCTATTTTCATGTTGTTTCTACTATTGAAATGTGAACTTCTTGAGGGAAGAGACTTTTTGTTTTTCTTTGTAGCCCAGAGCTTAGCATAAAGCCTGCCATATTTAAAGCACTTGACAAATGCTTTTTTGACTGACTGATTTATCTGAATCATCAAAGATGTTTAAATTGAAGATGACTGATCCCTTAGTGGTGGCAATGTAAGTAAGATTAATGATTTGGGTAGGTGTTGGTTTAGATGCCCTCTGAGGTCTCTCTCATACGGAAGATTGTACAATTCTAAAATCTTTGGGTTGGGAAATATAGAACAGAAATAATTAGCAGGAAGTTCAAAACCTAAAATAAATGAAGACAAAGTGAGAGCCTGTGAGATAGGAAGAGTAGCTGCCTTCCCTGAGTTAAGTCAACAGGCCTGATTGTACTAGTCTTAGGGTACCAATGAAGGAATTGTCAGAAATGATTACAAAGCAGCCGTCAGTTATCCTTAATCAATAATGGAGACAGGAGAAGAGCTTGGAAACAGGCAAATGAACTGATTTTTAAAAAGGAAGAGAGTACAGTCAGCAAATTGTAAGCTGGTGATTGACAGACTCCTGACAAATCTGGAACCTTTTGTTAAAGGGGCAGACTGTAGGCAGACGGACTTTATCAAGAATAGGTCATGTTTGACTAATCTCATTTCCTTTTCTGACAGAATTGCTAGACCTGGAAGATTAGGGGAATCTAGTAGATAAGTGATTTCCCACCTTTTTGAGTCTTAGTACCCCTTTTGACATCAAAAACTTTTTACAGTTCCTTTCCCCCCATGGTAATAAACCGTGAATATTGAATGTTGAATGAATATTAATCTGCTGGTTATTATACATGATTATAAAAAAGTATTACAAAGTCAACAAAGCCTTTAAATGAATCATTTTATTAATCACAACAGTATTGTGAGAACTGATCAGCAGTTTGTACCTCTTTTCTGCAAGATTAGTCTTGGAGGGTTAAAAGGGAAATTCTATATTGGTTTTAAAAACCTGTTCTCTCATAAATTGTATTTCTGTTTAGCTCCCCCACCTCGCTTGGATGAAGAACAAAGCCTAAGGCTTCTCTGGATAAGGGGGATGTGTTTGCATTTTGGGGGGGATGCCAGAAGCCTCATGGCTCCCTGGCTTTTCAGAAGACACTTGCCTCTTGTCCCATGTGACTCTTGGCATCAAAAAGACTGACGACCTGGACTGAAGTCAAGTCTGTCCAATCAGGGAGACAAAGAAAAAGTGATGTCACAAGGGTATAAAAGTTATGGATCGAGGAAACTCTTTTTTTCTGGCCAAGAAGCAGAAGTGAACAGAGATGTAAGGTGAGAGTGAGCTCAGTTGGGTGAATGAAAGATTGTCCTGTGACAATTCTCCTTTTCACTATTTAATAAATAATTGTAAATTAATAGAGTCTCTAGAGAATTTTTGTCATAACACATTTGAAAAAGAATAGTATACTGTTGCAAGATATCATTTGTTCATAAGTTAGGGTTGTGTATTTTAATAAAAATCCCAGATTTTGATTTTTTGTTTGAGAAAGATCTTCAAGGAAGGAGCTTGCTAACTCCTAAACCCAGAGAATATCCAGAGAATGAACTGTTGCAGAAAGATGCCAGAAAACCTACACTACATCAAGAAGATCAAGAATGAACTTTGGGTGTGGTTGATAGAACTGAAGGTTGATTGAACATTTATAGTAAATGTACACTTTTATGCCAAAGGGGACTGCCCCTAATTTGGTTTTCTGTCAATGTGCCCAGCAAAACATTGGTTTTGCTTTCTTTCTTTTCTCTTCCTCCCTCACTACTTAAAACTACTCAGACTCTACTTTAGAAGATTTGATTAAGCTATTCCCCATTTTTAACAATGGAGGTAGTTGATCAGGAATGCATTGAGAACTTTTAAAATCACTCCACCCTGCTCAGACAGTGCCTTAGGGGAAGATAAAGTTACAAACTCCTGATTGAACAATGAAAAGTCCCTAACTCATACTTATAGTAAAGCTAGAACCTTAAGCTAGGTCTATTTTTAGATCTAATACAAAAGGGTGCTAAGTACCTATAAAGGTTAAATTAGTACCTAAAAGGTCAAGCAACTTACAAAAGGCAAGCTTAACAAGAGGTATGAAGTACTAAGAGGATTTAATCTAACCAGAGAAGGTGAGAACCAAAGAAGATGAGAACTAAGAATGGGCAGTCCTGGGAAAAAGAGTTTACTGTGATTGTTAGAAGTGAAAATTTAGGGGAGGTGACAAAAGAGAAAATTTCTTTAAAAGGAAGGGATAAGAGGAATTCAAGGAATTATTGAATTTATTGAATTTGAGTTGGAGTTTGGAGTTGAAGTGAGGACATTTTGAATGGAGTTTGTAATTGAATTCAGTGTGGAGTTAGACTCTGAACTCAGTTCAGGAGATTCAGTGGAGGACTGGAGCTTGCTTGGAGATGATCTTGTTGTCAAAAAATTGGTAGTCCTTTATGGGCTACTACATAGGCTAGGGTCCACTTATGTACTCTTAGCATATGAAAGTTTCAGTAAAGAATTTCATAAAATCTCTCATTTCCTCATGGGCTAGGTAGAAAGATGAGAACAGTTAGGAGGACTCATAACTGAGTTAATGACTTGGTGCAAAGGGTAATCATTAATGAGTCATGACCAACTTGGAGGGAGGTCCCCAGTGGGCTTCTTTAGGGAATTGTCCATAATCCTTTGCTAGGCAACATTTTAGGCATGACTCAGATGGACGTATTGGATGGATACTCATCACATTTGAAAATAATAGAAAACGTGGAGAGAGAGGCCATACATTGAATGAATTGGGAGCTAACATGAAGTCAGTAGGTTAGAACGGTAGGCCAAATCTAATAAGATGAAAATTGACAGGAATGAATAAAAGTACAGTCTTACATTTGGGGCCAAAATATCAGTTTTCGAAGTACAGTATAGGAGAGGATCCATTTCTGTGAAAAAGGTATGAGGGTTTTAATAGACTATACATTCAAATAAATCAAGAAGGTGGCATGGCAGCCAAAAATATCAAAAATTTAGGTTGCAGTAAGATATCCAGAAAATCTGGGTGGAAGGATATAATATTATTCCTACTATACTCTTCTCTGATAGGATAAAATCTGGAGGATTGATTTTAGTCTTAGGCATCACATTTTAAGACAGGCAAAATTGGGATATTAATGCATTACTGGTGAGTTGTGAATTGATCCAACCATTCTGGAGGGCAAATTTGGAATTGTGCCCAAAGGGCGCTAAAAGACTGTCTGCCCTTTGATCCAGCTATAGCACTGCTGGGTTTGTACCCCAAAGAGATAATAAGGAAAAAGACTTGTACAAGAATATTCATAGCTACGCTCTTTGTGGTGGCAAAAAAAATTGGAAAATGAGGGGATGCCCTTCGATTGGGGAATGGCTGAACAAATTGTGGTATATGTTGGTGATGAAATACTATTGTGCTTAAAGGAATAATAAAGTGGAGGAATTCCATGTGAACTGTAATGACCTACAGGAATTGATGCACAGTGAGAGGAGCATAACCAGGAGAACATTGTATACAGAAACTGATACATCGTGGCACAATCGAATGTAATGGACTTCTCTACTAGCAGCAATGCAATGACCCAGGACAATCCTGAGGCACTTATGAGAAAGAATGCTATCCACATCCAGAGAAAGAACTGTGGGAGCAGAAATACAGAAGAAAAACAACTGCTTAATCACATGGGTTGATGGGGATATGATTGGGGATATAGACTCTAAATGGTCACCATAGTTCAAATATCAATAATATGGAAATGGGTCTTGATCAATGAAACATGTAAAACCCAGTGGAACTGCATGTCAGCTATGGGAGAGGGATTGGGGGGAGGGAAGTAAGAACACGATTCTTGTAACCATGGAAAAATCTTCTAAATTAACTCAATAAAATTTTCCAAAAACAAACAAATAAATAAATAAATTTTAAAAAAGAAAGAAAGACCTCGATTCACTGATGTTTATCCAGTGCAACATAAGTATAGGAGGCAGTGTTTTACTCTGGAAAGAACACTGACTTTTGAGACCGAGAACCTGAGTTCAAATTCTGCCTCTGATATTTACTGTGTAATCTTGGGCAAGTCACTTAAATTCTTTGGATTCTAGTATCCTCATTTATAAAATTAGAGCTCTAAGGTTCTTTCCACCATAGGTGGAACTCTGTTACATGATAACTTATGTTATCAGAGGAATTGTTGAAGGATGTGTTTATGTAGCACATGTTGGCTCTAGGAATCCTAACCCTGGCTCATATACACACTGACAAGTAGGTACCCATAGTAAAGCTGACTATATATCTTCTCAGGGTAGTTCTGAGGAGGTTGGGTTTTATTTCTCTAGTGTTATAGTTCCTGAGCCCCCATCAGTGTGCTTCCCCTATGATTATCAGTTACTGTAAGTCAGCTAGACTGAATTAGATTGTAGAAAGGGAGTATTTCTAAGGTGGTATACTAAGAACAGAATAAAATATTCCCTGGGACACTTTGTCTCACCAGTACACATAGAGTCCAGGGAGAAATGCACAAAAGCTCAGAGCACATATAGTAAAGAGGTAATACTTGGAAGTGTCTTTACTATGGACTTCAAAATGTTTCCCTTATGTATGGGACAGTTTTTACTGCTGGACTCTTTATAGTCTTGAATTTGTATCCAGTTTATCTTTAGCTACTAATGTGGGTAGTACTATCTGCTGTTTTGGGGATACTACTAGGATGGCAATAGGAAGTCCAAAATCCTCTCACCCTTCACAGCTAACAATGTCCTTCTCCCACCAAAGTAGAAGTACTCTCTTCTCTACCCATACCTCCCAAATTGCATCATTAGAAAAAAAAAACCCAAACAACCTTATCTTCCATCTTAGAGTCAAAGGCTATGCATTGGTTCTCTGACAGAAGAATCATAAGGGCTAGGCAATGGGAGTTAAGTGATTTTCCAAGGAAGTGTCTGAGGCCAGATATGAACCCAGGACCTCCTGTCTCCAGGTCCGGTATTCTATCCAGTGGGCCATCTCCTCCACCCCCCAATCCAGATTCCTTCTTAAGGGAAACTCTTTCTTCTTCACCACCAAGCACTTAAATCTCTTCTGTTCTGAATCAGTTCTTCAGTTTTATATAGGTTCATAGGGTGTTACTGAGTTGCACTTAGGAGGTGGCTAGTCTTATTCACACATAGTTCTGATCTACTAGATTGTTTCAATCAAGTGTTCTCATACAATTACTTTGAAGTAATTAAAATGGAGCGCTACCCTGCCCTTAGCCAAGAGAAGAGAGTACATGGATGAGGGGGAGGCATGATAACTGTCTTCCAGTTATTTTAAAGGCTCTCATCAAGAAGAGAGATTAGAATTGTTCTGTTTGGTCTCAGATGGCAGTACCAGGAACACTGGGTGATTTCCGCAGAGAGGAAGGTTTAAGCTTGATTTGAGGGAAAACTTTTTTTAAAATTTTATTTGGTCAATTTCAAGCATAATTCCTTGGTTACAAGAATCATATTCTTTCCCTCCCTCCCCTCCCCCCCCCCACTCCTCCCATAGCCAACCCACAATTCCACTGGGTATTACGTGTGTCCTTGATCAGAACCCATTTCCATGCTGTTGGTGTTTGCATTAGGATGTTCCTTTAGAGTCTACATCCTGAGGGAAAACTTTTTAATGATTAGAGCTTTTCAAAAGTGGGATGGACTGCCTCTGGAGGTAGTGAGAAGGTGAGGAGTTTTTCCTCCCCCAAAATATTCTGGGAAGGCGAGGTGGACACTTGCCAGGGAATGTTTTAGAGGGAAATCCCTCTTCAGGAATTAATTGGACTAGATAACTTCTGTGGCTTCTTCCAGCTTTGAGACAGTGATTTTTTTTGACATGTAAATGGATACTCTTAATTATGAACTCTCTACTCTGATATTTCAGAAGGAACACTGGCTTTGGAGTCAAAGACCCTGGGGTTGAATCCCAGCTTTTATACTTACGGATCACAGAGACAATATAGT
Source organism: Monodelphis domestica (assembly GCF_027887165.1). Classification (NCBI taxonomy): domain Eukaryota; kingdom Metazoa; phylum Chordata; class Mammalia; order Didelphimorphia; family Didelphidae; genus Monodelphis; species Monodelphis domestica. Next base: position 495,392,245 of record NC_077229.1, on the reverse strand, counting down.
ACAGTGGTGCAAGCACTGAATTGAGAATAAGAGAACCTGGGTTCAAATACTACTTTTGTCACTAAACTTTCTTTTTTGACTTAGGTAAGTCATTAAACTTCCCTTAGGTTTGCTCATCTGTAAAATGAAAGAAGTTTACTAGATGACTATATAAATATTATCCAGGGACAACTAGGGTGCTCAGTGGATAGAGCATCAGACCTGGAATTGGGAGGTCCTGGGTTCAAATTTGAACTTAGAACTTCCTAGCTGTGTGACTGGGTGAGTCACGCAACTCCCATTGCCTAAGCCTTTACCCTTCTGTCTTAGAGTTATTTGGATAGAAGGTAAGGGTTAAAAAGTATCTCTAAACTTTTGATCCTGTGCAAGCCTATTAATCCCTTAGGCTTCAGATTTGTTTGTTTTTTTTTTTTCCATCCATAAGAGTAGAAGTTGGACTTTGTGTTTCATTCATGTCCAACTCTTTGTAATCCCACTTGGGGTTTTCTTGATGAAAGTACTGAAATGCTTCTCAAGCTCAATTTACAGGTGAAGAAACTGAGGCAAACAAGGTTAAGTGACATTTCCAGGGTCACACAGCCAGGAAGTATCTGAGGTCACATTTGAACTCAGGAAGATTCTAGGCCTGGCACTGTCTCCTCTGTGTCATCTAACTGCCCTCAAAAATTGGATAAGCTGTTCTCTACATTTTTTTTCTACCACTAAACACTATTATCCTATATTCAGAAATATGCCTATATGATCTGCAAACACTTGTTCTACCCTTTGAAAGAATATGGAACCATTTGGGACTATTTGGGGCTGTCATAACAGCTATAAATTTTACTTAAACTAAGCAGAATAAGGATCAGATTAAGGCACAATGAGGATCAAATGAGATCATTTGTATACAATGATTTACAGAACTTAAAATCTATATAAATACTATTATTAATATTATATTATTATTAAACTATTCTTACCCACCCAACTTATTCTGTTAACTTTCAAAGTTTCCCAAAGCCTGAGTATTTTTCATAGATTTTCTAACTGGGTTTATTGCTTTATTTATTCTGTTTATGTCAGAAAAAAAAAAGTATCCTTTAAGTATCGTAATGTGTTGGTTTTTAATAGTCCTAAATATTTCCTTGAATTCGGGCCAGGCCAACTGACTCTTTGTTCCTTCTCTGTGATAAGCCTGGCAGAATATTCCTTTGAAACATTTATTTAGCAGCTAAAGTTACTGAATGTACTTGGAAGAAATAAAATTGGATTTCTTTAAAAAATTCTGGAATTCAGATTTTTCACAAATATAGACAAATCTCTTGCCAGTGTGCATAGATTAGCACAGCTTTACTATGTTTAGATATTTAAGACCTAGGCTGCATTTGAATTCATGTTCAATGTTTGAAATACAAGATGTTATTCCATGTTTTGGAACCTGTATAGTTTTATTTGTTTATTTTTTTGATAGGGAGTTTATAGTACAATGAATTTTTGTTCTTTATTCAGTCTTTATTGCAAAGTGTTTTAATATTTTTTTTTCTCAGAAAAAATTCTTTTCTGGAACAGTGATTTTAAATTTCATTTCTTTGCAGATGAGACAAATAAAAGGCAAGTTGTCATTGTTTATGTTCACACGTTCTCTGAACTCTCTTTCTTGGGTCAAGATTTTGAATAAAAATCAGGTTTCCAAACAATGTGAGTAGGGTGCAGTGCGGTATAGTGGAAAAAAAATTGGCTCTTGTTTTTGGTTTAAATCCTGCCTCTGAATTGGAAAATGAGGGGATGCTCTCCGATTGGGGAATGGCTGAACAAATTGTGGTATCTGGTGTTGATGGAATACTATTGTGCTCAGAGGAATAATGAACTGGAGGAATTCCATGTGAACTGGAATGACTTCCAAGAATTGATGCAGAGTGAGAGGAGCAGAACCAGGAGAACACTGTACACAGAGACCGATGCACTGTGGCACAATGGAATGTCATGGACTTCTCTACTAACAGCAATGCAATGGGCAAACAGGACAATTCTGAGGGACTTATGAGAAAGAACACTCTGCACATCCAGTGAAAGAACTGTGGGAGTAGAAACACAGAAGAAAAACAACTGCTTGATCACATGGGTTGATAGGGATATGATTGGGGATGTTGACTCTAAATGATCACCCTAGTGCAAATATCAATAATATGAAAATAGGTCTTGATCAATGACATATGTAAAGCCCAGTGGAATTGCATGTCAGCTATGGGAAGGGGTCTGGGGAAGGTAGGGAAAGAACATGAATCTTGTAACCATGGAAAAATATTCTAAATTAAATAAAGAACCTCCCCCCCCCCAAATAAATCCTGCCTGGTTACCTGTATGGACCTGGGCAAATCACTTCCCTATACCTCAGTTTTCTCATGTGTAAAATGAAAGGGTTAGGTTAGATAGATGGCCTAAGAGGTCTCTTCTGAGTTCCCAATCTATTTTTTTTAAACCTTTACCTTCAGTCTCTATAATTGAAAATCTGTTACCCTAAAAAAGAACTACATTTCCTGGGACCCCACCAACTTCCTATCATTATGTATTTCCTGTAGACAGGGAATATTAGGTGGGGCCATGGAGGGTCCCGCCTCTTTACTTCCTGTCCTGAGCTTGGTGGTGGTAAGGTGGGTGTTTGAACTGGCTGATCAGCCATGGGCACATGGTCTTTATTTTGTATCCTCTTTATTCCTTGATTTCTAGTGATCATTAATAAATCTCTTAATATATATATGTATATATATTTTATTGAGACTAATTTTAATTTTTACATTTGTGATAACCAGAAGATGGAGAAAAAAACTCTCAATATTTTTAAGATAGCCTAGATAAAATTTTTAAGTCATGTTTCTCCTGCTAAGGCTTTTTGTCCACCCCACCCACCCTTGCAAACTCTGAACTCTCTTTGAAGCTGCTGCCTTTTTCTTTCCCTACTTTTTGCCTGGTCACTCTCCCTCCTGGCCCAGATATTTTAGTTTGAGGGACTTAGTCAGGTACTCTTGGTAGAGAAGAAATAAGCCTCTTCTCTCACTCATCTGTTTGAGCTCAGGTTCCTCATTCCTCATTCCTTGCTGCTGCCTTTGGTTGCTGCTGCCTATCCTGCTTGCTCTTAGTCCTGCTCCTCCTCCTGCTCCAGCTTCAGCCCCAGTCCCAACTTTGTTCCTGCTGGTAGCTGCCACTGTATCTTCGGAACTCACAAACTTGGAGCCAATCTCGAGGCAGCTGGTAAAAACCGGGGTATATTTTCCTTAGGCAATGACTAGCTTCCTAACTCCCTCTCCACATGGCTGGGGAAACAAACTTCTTCATAGTATTTTACCTCAGAGGGGAAGGGGAAGGGGAACAGGAATGGAAGAAGGAAGTTACTCTTCCAAACAGTAAGTAAATTACAAGCATGGCATACTCTTTGAAGGAGCAGTTCATTACCTATTTCAAACAACTTCCAGCTTTAGAATGTTTTTTCATGAGTGCACTGATCCTTTTACTTATCTTGTCTGAGATTCAGGAGAGAAATTCATCTCCCTACAACCCTTCACCATTTGGGCCTGCCTAATCTCTAAGATTCATCTAGTTTGGGATTCCTCAAAACTATGTTCTCCCTCACTATGGGAGTTCCCAGAAATGTGAAAAAAAGGAATCCGAATGGATAGAGAAAGGAACTTTAAAGAAGTTGGAGGTGAAGATTTTAAGCCTTTTCAGACTCCACTGTTTTATAAATGTCTCTGTATTTTATTGTATTTTTCTAATTGTTTTGTTTAAAATTTAAGATATTGTTTAAGATTTGTGTTAAGATTTAAGATTAAGAGTGTTGTTTTAAGTTCATATATAAATGTATTCATTATTATTCTGTTGCACTGAATCAGTTTAATCTACTGTGTTTTAACTATTAGGTATATTTTGTTACCTTTCCCCTATGACTACTGAACAAAATATCATAAAATATTGTAAAAGCCCATAAACAGTTTTTTTTCCCCATTTGTTAATTGTCACATAGATGATGGATGGACTTGACCTGGCTAACAACCTTTGAAAAATTTAATGAGCTAAGAATTTAAATAATGATTCTAAGATGTCTTCAGAAATAATTTTAATTAGCTAGTGGTTTCTGAATGAATGTTTTTATAAAAATATTTATATTATAAAGAATGTTGTATGAAAGGTAGAGAAATAATGAAATGTTCCTACCAAGGTGTTTCTATGAAACAGGAAGCCAAAAAGAGCTCCTGAAAAACTCTTCAGTTTAATTTACTTCCACCAGAACAATCTAGATTTCTTGGTGATATTCTAGACCCAAATAAGTTTTACTTTGTTTAAAAATATAATTGCCAAGGGAAAGATTTGCTACATCTGTAAAAATTGTGACAAATATTCATTAGTTCATAGGGTTTGGGATTTTTTTTTTTGTCATACAGCAACTTATATGAAATTTGATAGTGGGCTTGTTTGTTATTGTAATTAACTGGACTAGTGTCAATTTTGTGGACTTTGGTACTTCTTTGAATGTGCATTTTATTCTGAAAATCGTTTGTGCTCACACAATGGTTAAGTTAAAAAGGAAATGGATCTCATTTTTTTGTGAGAAACTTTTGTATTCTACCTCTTCTTGGCTGACACAGTGTGTCACTGATTGTAAGCCATATATTTTTGATGTTTAAAATTCTTTTTTTATTATTGTTTTTCCTTGTATGTGCAATGTAGTATCTGAGTTTTATTTTTTCTCTCCTTTTTGTATTTGAAGCACATGTCAACAGTATTAAGATTTTTCTTTAACTTTTTTTGATTTTGCAGTAATATAAGTTTAAAATACATTTGTTCTAATGTTAATGCATACCCAAAAAGCCTTAGACAATAAAAATGATGCCAGATTGTTTAAAAAAATTATGAGACTTTGCTTAATGATTTTGTCTGATTTTAGGAAAAGGGAATACAAAAAGAACCATTGCACAGTGACAAAGAAGCACAAAGCTAAACTGCATAGTACCAATCGAGCACAAGGTCAAAGAGACCCACCAATCCCAATGGGATTGATGAAATTTTGAGCCAAGACAGGAGGACTTGAACTTGTTTGGGGTTCGAAGTTGCGGCTGTTTTGACACATGTCAAAAAGACACAGGTCTTCTTTGTCCCACATTCTACCAAGTGTCTCAAATTTGGCTCCTATCTGGCTCCTATAATTTAGTCCTTATTCTGTCTTTCATTGTGTGGCAAAACTTTCTGTAGTCCTAGTTGCTGATTGGGTAAATGAATAATTGCTTAAATCATTTTAATTGGGCCCTGATTCAAGGACCTCTTATAGGTTTATTTTTCATTTACTTAGAATTTTTACACAGAAGACTTTGAAGTCTTTGATAGTCTATATTTCATCCACAAACTATTTTCTCTTTTATTTGGATTTTTTTGATGTTTTTGATTTCTCTTGCCAATTGATTCATATACCTCATAACTCAGCTATACATTTCTAAGTGATTCCTGGGTTTTTAAAAACCCTCTTCAGGGGGGAATGTATTATTATTCTTCTAAATTGCAAAGTTTAAATTCTTTTTGAGAGTAATTTTAGGATAAGAAACAAACTAATTCTCCAAATCCAGAAAGTGAACTCTTTGGAGAAGGCACCACTAAGATGCTTGCACAGACCACACATTGCACCAGAAGATCCAGAGTGAACTTTGGGATGTGGTGATTTGAACTGTACGGGGTTGAATGTATTTGTTTTCTATGTATACTCTTATGTCAAAGGGGACTGCCCCCAACTGGTTTTTTGTCAATGTGCCTAGCAATCATTGGTTTTGTTCTCTTTTCCTTTTATCCCCAAATTATTGTAATTTCAAAGTTGGTTATGTTTACAAGATACATTAGAGAGACTAGTCTTCCACAGATCTCAGGGGGGGAATGTACAATTGAAAATCTGTTACCCTAAAAAAGAACTACATTTCCCCTGAGCCCATCAACTTCCTGTCATTATGTATTTCCGGTAGACAGGGAATATTAGGTGGGGACATGGAGGGTCCCACATCTTTACTTCCTGTCCTGAGCTTGGTGGTGGTAAGGTAGGCATTTGAACTGGCTGATCAGCCAAGGGCATGTGGTCTTTATTTTATATATCCTCTTTATTCCTTGATTTCTAATGGTCATTAATAAATCCCTTAAACTATAATGTTTTTATTATTGAGATTTAATTTTAACTTTTACAGTCTTAGAATCAATATTCTGTATTGGTTTCAAGGCAGAAGAGTGGTAAGGGTTAGGCAATTGGGTTAAGTGGCTTGTCTAGGGTCACACAGCTAGTAAATGTCTGAGGCCAGATTTGAACCCAGGATCCCCCCCCCCCATTTCTAGGCCTGGCTCTTAATCCACTGAGCCACTCAGCTGCCCCCCTCAATCTATTTAATAAATTTCATTACATCTTTTTTTTTTAAGCTAACAGGCATTTAAGAAAATCCTTCAAATAGAATTTTTTCTTATTTACTAGAAAGATCAACTAATTTAATAGAAAATCTTGTTTCTCACCTTCTGATAGATGACAGAGTGAAGATTAAGATAGATTTGTTTTGGACATGGATAATGTTGGATTTTTTTTCCTTGACTCTACATGCTTGCAACTAAGGTTTTGTTTTTCTTGCTTTCTCATGAATGTGAGGAGGAGAAGTGGGAGGGAGGGAATGTATATGTTCTAAAAAATAAAATAAAATTGAATGAAAAAAGAAAAATTTGTCCTTTTTAAAATTAAGTATATAATTTCTGAACTGCTACTTTAAGGAGCAAAGCTGAGCCAGACCTATGATATTAGTCTGGGCTTCCCAATCTTTCCTTGGGACTGTACAGGTACAGTTCTCCATAAACTCCAACATGGACTCTCATTTCCCAACCTCTAGTTCTCCCAGCCTTTCATAGCTCATAAGTTTGCCTAAGATATGAAAGAACTAAGGAAAGACAGGAAAGGCTGGAAAGAATCAAGAGCAGAATCATATACTCATGATCTGAGTTGGGTATAGCTAGAGCTAGTTCTTTATCCCCACCAGAATCTTTTTTTAAACCTTACCTTCTGTCCCAGCAACAATTCTAATACAAGGGCAAAGGTTAGGCAATCAGGGCTGAGTGACTTGCCCAGGGTCAAATATCTAGGAAATGTCTGAGATAGATTTGAACTTAGGTCCTCCTGACTCCACTGTGCCACCTTGCTCTTCCAACACCACCAGAGTTTTAAAGCAGTCATGGCGTCCTCATTTGGAATGCAACCAGACTATAAAGAGGAAGGAAGAAATGGGTTAGTTAGTACCCTTTGAATGTACACCCAATTCTGGCAGAGCAATGGATCAAAAGCCCATTTCTTTACCACAAGAGGCAGTTACTGAATATATAGACTCCGAAGTAGACAAAGGGTCCTCTATTATACATTATGACTTCCAAAAGTAGGCTGACCAAAGCTTCTGGCATAGGTTGGCAGCAGGCAGAGCAAACTCTATTTCCTTTGCGGATAGTGATACCATTGTCCGATCCTCCACTACTACTTCAAGGAAGGACTCTTTGTTGGGAGAATGGGAGAAATCAGTGGGAAGTGACCATTATGTTTTTCTTTTAAAGCATCAATAACACATTAAAAAGTACCAATGCATTTTGATGCAATTGTAGTGGAGGCTGAATTGACCTACAATGCATGCTTAAAATAGCCATTCCTCATTTGGTGCAATCATGTAAGAGCTTTGGAGCTTCTGGTGATGTAGTGATCTAGCCATGAAAGAATTTTGTATTTTGTCATGAGCCCTCCTTTGGTCTTCCCCAGGCCTGAGGCTGAAGAGGGCCAGGGGCCATATGCATTAAAAGAAGACCGGTGTTTTGTCTCGATCTCTTCTTTCAGCTCTCCAGGTGGAAAAGGATTCCAGTGAAGCAAGAGGAAGACTGACCTTTCTTCACCTCAGCATCACGGTGTCCATACCCACATGGCAGCTAGAACAGGGGAGCCTCAAGGAGGTAAGCTATGACTTAGTTCATTGGTACCATGTCCCTATTTTGCATTTGTTCTTTCCTGATCATAGGAGAACAAGTATTTTGAGATGGATGTGGCCAGACCTGACAGCAACTTTATGAGTTGACTAGACCCGAAAGACCCATTGAGACCAAATTGAATGACCAAAGGGGAGGAGTCCCTAGCAACGACTCCAGCATTCTTGGAGAGGACAGCCGTCAACAAGAGGCTGGACCCAGACTTGCCATTTGCCCAGCAGACATTTACCTAGAGTTGTTTGTACAGTGCAGAGTAGAACTGAAATGTAAAATACCTAATTAAGAGTCCTATGAAATGCTTTCTGTTCTTATAAAGCATAAGTATGAGCCTCCCTGCCTCCTGGATCACTGTGGCACTTGCTGTGGCAGAGGGGTTTGCATTAGTTCAATGTAATTATGAGCAGGGTTAAAAACTGTGCAGGGTTGCTCAAGAGAAGGACATAGTAGGGAGTTCTGACACAAGGTGATCCACTTGAGGAGGAAATGGCAAACCACTCCAATGACTTTGATGAGAGAACCCCATGGATTGCTACATGGGGTCATGAAGAGTCAGGACATGCCTCAACAGCAACAACAACAAAATCAGCCTCCCAACAGAGTATAAAAGTAGTAATAACTAAAGATATAATGTAAGAGTACTAATATATAAAAATAGAGTGTCAGGAAGACTTGAATTCAAAACCTACATTAAATTCTGGTTATATGACCCTGACCATTAACTTCTTGAAATCTCAACAACTCCATTTGTGAAATGGGAATAATAATAAGGTCTACCTCATGAGAATGTTGTGAAGATCAAATGAGACATTAGATGTAAAACATAAAATACTCTGTAAATCTAAAAGCACTATAGTAATGCTAGCTAGAGCAGCTAGATAGCACAGTGGATAGAGTGCCATACCCAGAGTTGGGAAGACCTTGGTTCAAATTTAGCCTCAGACATATCCTAGTTGTGTGACTCTGGGCAAGTCACCTAACTCCAATTGCTTAGCCCTTGCTGCTCTCTTCTATCATAGAACTGATACTAAGACAGAAGGAAAGGTATTTTTTTTAAAAAGAAATGCTAGCTACTATTAAGTCAAATAAATGGATCATATCTTAATTTTGTTGAGTATATACTGGGAATCTTATACGTAGTACTTTTGTTAAGTCTAGGAATAAGTGATGTGTTCTGAACTTCATGTTGCCTATAGAGTTCCCTTTTATTCTCCACTTTTGGAGGACACCCTAAACATGAGTCATAATAACCTAAGCTATAAGAAAATCTGTCCCCATGTGGAAGTTTAATGAGCTGGTGTGTGAGAACAGAGAGCAGTGCTCACTCTCAAGACTGAACCAGGTCCAAATCACATGCCAGAGTATAGAGAAAGAAGTTAATTCAGTATCCTTGGTCCCTGTGGATCCAGTATTGGTTCCTTCAGGTTAAACTATATTCACATTAAACCCTTTTTTCTAACTTTTGTCTTGTTCTCAGTGTTAGTCTTCATAACACTCAAGTTACTTTTCTTTCAGTAATTAGCTAGATTCATTCTTGTGTAATATGACACTCCTTATTCTTTTTTTTTCCTATGAACTAGTTCATATACTTAAAAAAAAACTCTTACTTTCTCCCTTCATGACAACTCTAAGACAGAAAGGCAAGGACTAGACAGTTAGCGTTAAGTGATTTGCCCAGGGTCACCCAGATAGGAAGTATCTGAGATCAGATTTGAACTGAGGTCCTCTTGACTTCAGGCCTGGCTCTCTATTCACTGAACCATCTAGCTGCCTCAAGTTCAAATACTTTCCACATTCTCCCTCCTAACCTCTAGGCATTCTTCCTTTCCATTCTCTAAGAACCTCAACAATAAGAAACATTTATTAAGAACCTACTGTAACCTAAGCATTGATGAGCATTATGATCTGCACTGGATTATACATTTGTATAGTGCAAACCTCAAAGAAGGAAGGCTTGCTTAGTGAAGGTGACTGAAAAAGCAGCTGCAAATGGGGATCAAGGAAAAGGCTGACTTGTCTACCCCATACAATGTGGCAGAGAGCATGAGAGCGGGAGTAGCCAGTATAATTTTGGGGGAACTCACACTCTTTAGATGGAGAAATGAGGGTTAAAGGCAGTGAGGAAAGGGTTGATGAAAATGGCTTCCCTCACTACTCCCTCTCTGAGTCCCTGGATTACTTGAGGGAGACAAAATGGAGATCTCCCCTCAGTGAAGGCTTGCCCTTGGTGGTCATGTCCAGCCCTCAAGGATAGTGGGGAAGTCTTCTCTACAAGGAGAGGTATGAGGAGCCTCAATCCAAATATGTGCTGCTTTGGGTTGCTCACAAGCCTCCCCTTCATGTCTTCTTGAAAATTGGCAACAAGATGGAGTCTGCCAATGGGCTTACTCTCTAGATGTAAATAAATGAGATTGAATTAATTATCTGACTGCTTATTTGATTGAATTGTTGATTGGGGCAAAGGGTAAAGGTTAGAGGGGTTCTGGGTCACCCTAAATCTCTTTCTAAATAAAACTAATTACTGAAGAACAAGGTTTTCTCATAGACAGGGGAAAGGTAGGAAAAGGGGATGGCACTGCTCACTGATTAGAGTCCAGTATCTCAATAGTTCATGGAATGAAAGTCTTTGAAGATATTAGGTCTCTTGACAGGAACCAGCGATGTTTAAACAGGAATCTTTGATGATAGGATTTCTATCAGTGACAGAAATCTCCACAGGTCTTGAAAAGGCCCAGAGAAACAGCTCCTCCTTTCACTCCCTTCTGCATCTCAGTACCCAAGACCCTGTTCCTCTGGAGAATTTCCCAGAAGTCCTTGTTCAGTTTCCAACTGTCATTCCTACATTCCAATTTCCCCCAATGGTTTTTATTTTTGTCCTACTCCCCATCATTATCCAGCATTAACAAAGTTGGCGAGTGAAGCAGTGTCTTCAGGAGGGAACCATGCTCAGGGAGGGCTAGAAGATAGAAGTAATGAGAAAGATGTTTAAGATGAAAGGAAGTTTATTAATTATGCTGTTGGCATTCCAGAGGGCATGGTGGGAGGGGTAGTTAAGATATGATGTTGGGGAGGTGTTAAGGTATTTTTTTTTCTGAGGGAGCAGCCAGATGAGAATGGGGAACTGGGTCTGTATGTTGGTTGTTAGGGTTTCAGTATCACTAGGACGGGGTGAGTGTAAGGAGATGGGATGATGCTAATCATTGAGTAGTTTTCATGAGAGCATCAATAGTTGAAGAGGAATTTGTTAAAAGATATAGAGAAGTGGGACAGCTATATGGCTCAGTGGATTGACAATCAGGCTTAGAGACAGTGAGGTCTTGAGTTCAAATTTGACTTCAGACACTTCTTAGTTGTGTGTCCTGGGCAAGTTGTTTAACCCCCATTGCCTAGCCCTCACAACTCTTCTGCCTAGGAACTAACCCACAATATTGATTCTAAGACAGAAGGGTTTTAATTTTTTTGAAGGGAACACAGAATAGTTTACCTGGTATTTCTTTGGAGAAGGGAAGAATTTATAGCCAAACAAGAGATACAGATAAATAATTTTGATTTTATTAAATTAAGAAGCTTTTGTACAAACAAAACTAATGTAACCAATATTAGAAGGCAAACAACAAACTAGGTGGAAAATTTATAAAATTCCTCTGATAAAGATCTAATTTCTCAAATTTTCAGAGAACAAAGTAAAATTTATAAGAATACAAGCCATTCCCCAATTGACAAATAGTCAAAGCATATAAACAAGTAATTTTCAGATGAAGAAATCAGTCACCAATAATCATGTGAAAAAATGTTCTAAATCATTCTTGATTAGAGAAATGCAAATTAAAACAACTCTGAGGTACTACTTACACCTATCAGATTGGCCAATATGGCAATAAAGTGGTGAATGTTGGAGAGGATATAGAAAAACTGGGACATTAATGCATTGTTGGTAGAGTTGTGAACTGATCAGCTATTCTAGAGGGAAATTTGGAATTATGCCAAAGGGCTGTAAAATAATGCATACCCTTTGATCCCCACCACTAATAGATCTATATCTCAAAGATATTTTTAAAAAAGGTAGGAAACGACCTACTTGTACAAACATATTTATAGCTGCTCTTTTTGTGGTGTCAAAAATTGGAAACCAAAGGGATGCCCCTCGATTGGGGAATAGCTGAAGAAATGATGGTATATGATGGTGGTAGAATACTATTGCATTGTAAAGAATGATGAACAGGGAGATTGCAGAGAGTTGGAAAGATCTTCATGGATTGATGCAGAGTAAAATAAGCAGAACCAGGAAACATTATATTGTGGAACGATCAACTGTGATAGATTTAGCTACTATCAGCAATACAATGATCCAGTACAATTCTGAGGGTTGGCAAAGAATGCTAACCAACTCCAAGAAAAGAACTGTTAGAGTCAGAATGCAGGTGAAAGCAAATGATTTTTCCCTTGTTTATTTGGGTTTATATTTTGGGGTTTTGGTTTTATAAGATTGCTCACTCACAAAAATGATCAACATGGAAATATGTTATGCATGATAATACATGTATAACCCAGATCAAATCACCTGCTAGCACTGGGAGGGGAAAGGAAGGAAGGGAGGGAGATAAGTTTGATTATACACCTTAGGAAAAGTTATGTGGAAATTTGTTATTCTATGTAATTGATAAAAAGAATACTTAAAAAAAGACATATGAGATTAGACTCTCTGGGGTCTTCCCTTGAGGTATAGCCTGTAGGAGATGGAGATATTATAATCTAGGATACTCAGGAAGGCCCCCCACATAACGAACAGGAGAAGAGAAGGCATGTGAGCATGGTGAGGAGACCAGAGTGCCTTTTTTTTCTCCTGGGGGAGATCTTGAGAAAAAAAAATGTAAGGTAGGCAGGGCAGTGCTGAGCTTAGAGATGGTGCTGGAGCAACACAGCCTGCAAATATATTAAAGTGCTGTACTTTGCTTACAACATTATTTAACAGATTGGAGAAGGAAGACAGAAAGTGAGAAGAAAATTAAATTAGAAAAAGTTGAGATGAACAAACATGGGGGTAAAGGGGATTTATAATTAGATCAGAGAGGGGGCAGATTCAGAGAAGAACTATGAGAATAAATTCCCTGATCCTCATTAAATCATCCTTCCCACTCTGGAGGGTTTTTTGGTTACCATTAGCCTTTTTTTCCTTTTATACTTTTTAATAACAGCTGACAAAGAATTCAGGTCACAAATCCAGCAGATCATAAAGCAGGAACAGGAAAAAGACACTGACTCCAGTCCTTTGCTTATTACACAGGCAAATCTAAACAAATGAAAAGGAATATAAAAAGCGAATTTACTGCACCTGTCAGCTGGGCCATTCCCAGGGTTATTACCGCAAGTATTTATGACTTAACGGAGGCTCAGTGTACTGCCACAATCTAGCTTCCTCTCTCGCTACCTTGTACAGAATGTCTAGAGTTGCTTTGTTGCACACTGAGTCCATGCGCTTCATAAATAAGGAAAGACTAGTTTGAGAGATTACTTGTTTATGTAGAAACAACTTTGAGAAAAACACAGAGCAGCTGAAAGGGAAATACTGAAGATTTATGCTTTAATACTAAGACCACTTGGTAAAGTGTTGGGTTTTTTCCCCTCAAATATGCTTGTGGCTCTTGATGACATTTAGATTTCCTGCAAAAGCAGCAGTGGGTCAATCCTTGAGATGGATTTTCTCTTTTAATATTTTACCAAACTGGATGTGAAGACAGTGGATGGAAGGGAGAAAATGACATTTTTCTCTCCCAGCTGCACATTCCTAACAGCCAACTGGGAAGGAGCAGGCAGAGTTTTGGAAGTGCTGAACATCAGCAGCTTTCATTAAAACTCTAACAGCTCTTCCTAGGCTTCAAGCTCTATCATCATCCAGAAAAACACATAGGGAGTCAGTCTATTGTGGTACTATTGGGGAAAGGAGCCAGAGGTCCTTGGGAGAGCTCAGTGTCATGGAAACTAAAGTGTAGATGCTACTGTCTTTTCTTTGGCACCAGGGGAAAGGGGGAAGAGGACTGTTTCAAAAATGCCCTCTTCTGGGCAGCTAGGTGACTAGCCCAACAGAGAGAGCACCAGGCCTGGGGTTGGGAGGACCTGGGTTCAAATGTGACCGCAGAACCTTCCTAGCTGCCTGATCCTTGACAAGTTACTTAATTCCTATTGCTCAGCCCTTGTCTCTCTTCTGCCTCAGAATAGATACTTGGCACTTAGTATTCATGCTAAGACAGAAGGAAGGTAAGGACTAATTTTTTTTAAATGTCCTCTTCAAGATGGGATAGACAAACATGCCCTTCAGCCAATAGGAATCTCTTGTGAAAGTCATTGACTATAGGGATGAGGACCCTGATCCCATATTCTCAACTCATTTCTTCAGATAATAACATTACTGAATCTTGACTTTTGGACATCACATCAAACTTTTTTTGGTATCTAATGTGATTACTACATATTATTTTACAGTGCAATTTTTTTAGTATGACATATTTCACTATAAGACAAGAAGCCTTACAGTCCATGAAGTCAGGGACTGTATCTTATTTAAATTTTCTAAAACTTCTATTCATTTATTTCAATTACATGTAGAAACTATTTTAAAAACTATTTTCTGACACTTTGAGTTTCAGATTCTCTTCCTCCCTTCCCCCTTCCCTGAGACAGTAAATAATCTGATATGTTATACCAGAACTGTCATGCAATATATATTTCCATATTCCTCATGCTGTAAAAGAAGACAAATATCACACTTATAAGAAAAAACTCATGAAGGAAATAAAGTGAAAAATGGAATTCTTTGGTCTGCATTCAGACTTCAAAAGTTCCTTCTATGACTATGGATGCTATTTTTTTTTATCATGTGTCTTGGATCCTTGTATTACTGATAATAGTTTAATCATTCACAGTTGATCATCAGTACAATATTTCTGTTACTGTATACAATGTGTTCCTGGTTCTGCTCATTTTGCTTTGCATCAGTTCTTATAGATCTTTTCAGGCCTTTTTGTGATCATCTTTTTTGTCATTTCTTATGGATTAATAGTATTCCACTACAATCATATACCACAACTTGTTCTCAATTGCCCCATAGTTTCCGTATTTTTTGCCACCACAAAAGGAGCGGCTATGACTATTTTTGAACATATGTGTCCTTTTCCCTTTTTAAAAATCTTTTTGGAACACAGACCATGCAGCGGGATTAAAGGGTACGTATAGTTTCACATTAGTAACTTAATAAATGCTCTTTCTTTTCTCTCTTTAAAAAGAAAAAACAAACAAACCTGGCAGAGGCCACAAGCTTAAAACCAAGAATTTACTAAGCACTTATTTGTGTAGGCAGGTAGGTGTCAGAGTGTATGGAGTGCTGGATAAGGAATCTGATAGTCTAATGTTCAAATACTGCCTTAGAATTTGTAAGATCCTGGGCATGTCACTTACACTTAACTTCTGTCTTTCTCAGTTCCTTCAGCTATAAAATGGGAATATTAACCCCTACCTCTCAGGGTTGGTGGGAAAAAAAATGTGATAATATTTGTAAAGTACTTTGTAACCCTTCATATATTACATATATACCTGCACACATGTATACACACAATACATATCTGTGTATGTGTGGGCATCAAATGTATATGTAAAACTACATACATGCAAACATACATATCTGTCTATTGCATTGTGGATACAAATATAAAAACAAAACCATTTCTGTCTTCTAAGAACTGACACTCTACTAGAAGAAAACAATGCAGAGAACTAAAAACAAAATGTGTGCAGAAATTTAGTGATAATGATACAACACCCTGTCAACTCCAATTTATATAGGATAGGATTTCAAAGGATAAAACCCAGTTCTTGGTCACTAGTGTTTTCCAAGTTGGAAAAGGATAATCACTTAGCTCCTTCAGGTTTTTCCTTCCTTTTCTTCTACGTCAGACAGTGAGGAAAGAGAGAGAAAAGAAGATGTCACTTCCTCCCACCACTCGGAGAGAGAGTAACTCTCAGAGACCAATTGCCACAGAAACCTCCCCCCCCATCAACATTTGAAACTGACACTGTCTCAACTCTCAAACTCCAGTTCTTTCTCAAGCCAGCTTCTTCACTTCTTATCTCTAAACTAATAAAACAAGACTTAATTTCTAATATCATCCTTATACCAGGAATCCATTTATATAATGCCCTCACCCCCTTAGTAGAATCTTAGAATTGCAAATTAGAAGGGGCCTCAAAAATCATATAATCCAACTCCTTCCCAAATCATGAGTCATATCTGTAATATCTCTGATATGTGGTTGTCTAACTTCAGTGTGAAGTAGTAGGGAATGTAAGGGCACCAAGGTGTGAAACTGATTCTTTTTTTTTTCTATATCATTTATTGAAAGTCTCAACTCACATTAATTTCAGTGCTTCTGCCATTATTAGAAGACCATAACACTCTTCATAATAATGCAAAACTATTTCACAATAGGAAAAAACCTGTTTTGGCCAACATCATATGAAAAAGTAAAAGGAATATCTTAAATGTGTAAACTAGTGGCTAGCAGTCATCTTGGTTATTTGTCCTTGATCACATTTGTTGTACATGTTCTTTTAAAATCTGAGATTTTAGGAGGGGTGTAGATGACTTAGTGGCCTGAGAGCCAGGCCCAGAGATGGGAAGTTCCAGGTTCAAATGTGGTCTCAGATACTTCTTAGATGTGTGACCTTGGGCAAGTCACTTAACCCCCATTGTCTAGCCCTTTCCATTCTTCTGCCTTGGAACCAAATATCCAATATTGTTGGAAGATCAATAAATGAAAATGAAAATAAAACATGACATCTTTAACTAGATTCCAGTGTAGTCACATTGGTCACAGATTAATTTCTCCTTAACCCCACTTTCTTGTTCTTGCTCTTCTTGTTTCTTTTTTTAAACCCTTACCTTCTATCTTAGACTCAATATCATATATTAGTTGTAAGGCAGAAGGGCACAAAGGGCTAGGCAATGGGGGTTAAGTAATTTGCCCAGGATCACACAGGTAGGAAGTATCTAAGATCAGATTTGAACCCAGGACTTACCATTTATGGCCTGACTATCAAATGAGACACCTGCATGCCATCCCCATGTTTCACTGTAGTTATCTGCATCCCTAGAACACAACTGAAACTTACTTATCCTTTCTCTGAATTCCATTTGAAATCTTTTCTCTTAAAGTTCAAAATACATATCAGTTGGTTCCCAGTGTTTCATTCCATCTTTTTTTTTTAAGCCTTACTTTCCATCTTAAAATAAATACTATATATTGGGACCAAGGCAGAAGAATGGTAATGGCTAGGCAATGGGAGGTTAAGTGACTTGCCCAGGGTCACACAGCTAGGAAGTGTCTGAGGTCAGATCTGAACCCAAGATATCCCATCTTCAGACCTGGCTATCAATCAACTGAACCACTTAGTTGCCTCGGTTTCATTCCACTTTATCCCAAACTCTAAGAAGTCATGATCACTGCCTCCTAAGGCAACCATCTTTTCTATTTCACCAGTTCTACTGTCCTTAGCCATCAGAATCGGGTCTAGAATAGCAGTTCTCCTGTACAGAGACAGGACTCTTAGTTCTACTGTTGCTCAGTGTCTAGATGTCTGACTAACCATTTACATCTCATCCTGAACTCTTTGTTCATCCCATGGGCATATGGCATTTTAAGTTCATCCTTGATCTGACCCTAATTAAGGCAAAAAGGAATTCTCTAGTATAAGTGGCACAAGTTCTGCCTACGCAGAAATCAAGGAGAATAACTGACATCATCCAAAGACAAACTACTCCTCTTATTTACCCAATAATCCTGATTATGGATCTTTCCTCTTATTGGCTTGATTCAGGGTTTAACAATGAAATTAATTTTTAAAAATTAAAATAAAAATATCCCATTCATTTTATTGAGTTTGAAACCACAGTATGTACAGCTGCATGTATGCAAGCATGTAGATATCCAGACTAAACAAGCTCAGAGAAATAATTACCAAATTAATGGATTGTGGCATTATATTGTTAACTCTACTCAGTTGTTTATTCGAACTTGTCTTCTATCTCCATAGTGACTACAATCTAAGAATAACGTGTTGTAATTTGCAATGTGTGTTTAAGAACTTAATAAAATTCTTATGTATCATTATTTATATCAAGACGTACAATCTTACTTATGACAACAAATTATCCTTCACAATGGACTAGAATCGGTGTCCTAGTGGTAATGGCTCTTTTTTGCTAGAGATATTAGTACTTGCATTTTCTTTAGTCATAATATGATTAGTGATAGACCTAAAGGGAAATACTTCATGAAAAGGATTAGTTTGCTTAGATATGATCAAAAGTGTTACATTATTGGGGACATTATACCCTGTTCCACTTTACTCCTTAAATTTAGCT
Organism: Monodelphis domestica; assembly: GCF_027887165.1. Classification (NCBI taxonomy): domain Eukaryota; kingdom Metazoa; phylum Chordata; class Mammalia; order Didelphimorphia; family Didelphidae; genus Monodelphis; species Monodelphis domestica. The sequence continues at coordinate 495,373,827 of NC_077229.1, read as the reverse complement.
AAAATAATGGAAAGAAAGATTTTCCCCCTACTTATTTTATCTTGTAACAATTAAAAATTCTGAGAGGCTGATTTCTGGGTAAGAATATTAATTTATTGATCAGGCTAGCATTAACGAATAAATTAATTGGTCATTGATCTCTCTTGGTGGTCAAAAGACCCCAAAGTCCCCTTGCATAGCTCCATAAATACAATTTGGGAGCTCATTATTCAGTCCTTCCCTTGGACATCCCAAGACTTCTTTAATGGGAAGGTGGTCCATTGAAGCTCAATCTCTCCTTATCCCCAGGGTGATGGTGGGCAGTCATGAATTCAGTATTTTTTCATTAGCAATAACTCCCAGTGTAAGCCAGTTCTTACTTACTGAGCAAGAGGAATTTAATTATCTCCCCTATTTACCCAGGTGGGGGTGAAATGGGGCATTTCTTGGAGTTACTTAGAACAAAGGAATGTGTCCAAAGGTCAAAGAACTGGTTTGAACCTCGAATGCAAAATCCAGATATAGAAATAATTAAATACATTGAAAACAAATTCTCTCCATCTTTTGTTAGTTATATTTAATATATTTTATTTTTACAGATTTCTGAATATCCTTCCTATCCCAATTCCTGCCAAAGAGAGCTTTCCCTTGTAAAAGAGAAAAACCATCAAGCAAAAACAGGTGATACAAATCTGCCAGTAAATACAACATTTTCCATCCACCACAGTTCCCCAGTTCCCCAGGGAAAGTAGGAAAGTGCATTTCTTCATTTCTTCCAGTGGTCAATATCTGTCATGATCATTTCTAAGCTTTCAACCTCATCCAGTGTTCTTTGTATTTATGTTATTGAAGTCATTATTTATATTGTATTCCTAGTTCTTGTTCATTCTACCAGTTCGACACATCTTCACATTTTTAAATTGAGTTCTCATATGTAGCACCAAAGGAAAGTTTTCATGTTTTCTTCTGAATAACTTAATAGTTAAAAATTATTGATTTCAATGTAATAATTTTAAAGGTGGATAGAGAGCCAGGCCTGGGTTCAAATCAGGCCCCAGACACTTTCTAGCTATGTGACTCTGAGCAAGTCACTTAACCCCAATTGCATATGCCTAGCCCTTACCTCTCTTCTGCCTTGGAACTGATAATTAATATTGATTCTAAGACAGAAAGTAAAAGTTTAAAAAAATTCAATGTAAAGGGTCAGAATAATACACTTATATTTATATGGCCTTTTTTATTTTCCTAAGCTCTTATTTTCTGTTTCAACTCTATGACACTAGAGTCACACAGCTAGGACATGTCTGAGGCCAGATTTGAACACAGATCCTCTTCACTCTGGGTCTGGCATTCTATCCACTGAACCACTTATCTGCCTCTCCATATGGCCTTTCTAGAATGAAAGACTTAGTAATGGTTCAACTGGAAACAGGTTAAATTTTTCTGACTCAATCTATAAACCTTCTAGAATCAATCAATCAACAAGCATTTACTGAGCATATTCTAGGTGCCAGGTTCTGTCTGAGGCAGTGGGTATAAAAAGACAAATAAAGAACAACTCCTATCCCCAGTGGGTAGACAAGTGAAGAGAGGGACAGAGGAGAGAGATGCTGTGGACACAGAACTGATAAAACTTAGAGTTGTCTAGATATGGATAGAGGATATAAGAGGGAAGGGCAGCCTTCAGAGTCACAACTGAATTGTCAGTTCACCCCTCTCAGAGAAGAGCAATTTGCTTATAATACTATTATGCTATAATGGACCAGGGATCGGTGAGTTAAGGATGCTTTTCACATTTTAAAATAAAAAATGTGAAAAACCATTCTAAGCTCAAGGGCCACACAAAAACAGGCAGACAGAATTTGGCCCTTGGGTGAAATTTGGCTGACTCCTGTACTAAGCTAAAATAAAGTCCAAACCAAAATGAATCCAATTCAGAAACTTTTATTCTTATAATGTTCTTTGAACTTGAGAACCTGGGTGACAGAAACCTGGTGGTACCTTGTACCAAACCAGAGAAGTTAGGAGGAGGAGTGAGTTTGGGGCAATGATAACATTCTCGGATATGTTGAGTTAGAGATGCTGCAGGTCATTCAACAGAACATAGAAGTGTGCTAGGTCTCAGGGGTCCCTGAAGGTGAAATATAAAATGTGGCAAAAGAAATGAGTGGTCCTCGGTCAGATAAAATTAAGGAATGGAGCCACACCAAGATATCTTGATCTAGACAAACAAAACTCAATTCATATTTTGTCTTTGGGGAAACAAAAACAATAAGACTTTACTTAGCAAAATTCCATGCAAGTATTTTTTGAAAATTCAACAGTACACAGTTTGGAAGCCTACATTCTCAAACCATCTCTTGATGCTTTGTTGTTTTTAGACACACACACACACAGAAAGGTAGGTGGTCCAGGTTGGAATGTTAAGCTACTTGATTCCAAATAAAACACTCTTACTCTGGAATAGGACAAAAGCTGCACTGACTGCTCTCTGGATCCTGATGAAGTCTACACTTGGACCCAGGGAACCACTTCCAAATTCTTGCTATTGTTGTCTTTCTCAGATGATTGTGGAGCAAATATGATGTTTCCTAGTACTCTTAGATTGCTAAATAATATAATGTTCATAGGCTCATCAGACTCATCAGTGATTTAACTACTTTCTATTAATCTTTCCTTATTAGAACTCTCCCAAAGAAGTTTATCCCCAGGACAAAATAAAATTATATGTTTAAACCTTTTATTCCTCAGGTCCCAGACAACAAAATATATGTTAATGTAATTTACTTGATACAACTTAGGTAGGAAGTTAATTTTCTCCACAAAGATCAATGGTACTTACAAGATTATGGTGATCGTTTATAAATAAAAGAATTGTCCGGACATATTTTAGGTTTTACTTTTTGATTCAAAAGCATTTTTTTAAAAATTAAAACCCTTACCTTCCGCCTTGGAATCAATACTGTGTATTGGCTCCAAGGCAGAAGAGTGGTAAGGGCTAGGCAATGGGGGTCAAGTGACTTGCCCAGGGTCGCACAGCTAGGAAGTGGCTGAGGCCAGATTTGAACCTAGGACCTCCCGTCTCTAGGACTGGCTCTTAATCCACTGAGCTACCCAGCTGCCCCCTCAAAAGCATTTTTAAAAAATTAACAAAATCACTGAAGCAGTTTATGATCTTGCTTTTCTGTCAAGAGCAGGTTTCCTTAAGTTACTGATTAGAGTTGGAAAATACCCTGTATACTTAAAAAAAAAAACCAAAACAACTTGCTTTCCATCTTAAGAATAAGTACTATGTATTGGTTCCAAGGCAGAAGAGTTGTAAGGGCTACAGTACCTACAATGACTTGCCTAGGATCACACAGCTAGGAAGTATCTGAAGCCAAATTTGAGCCTAGAACCTCCCATTTCTAGGCCTGGCTTTCAATTCACTGAGTCACCTAGATGCCCCTGGTGCTCCTTATTCTCAAAAAAAAAAAAAAAAGGTGATAGGTAAATAAAAGACCTAATTTTACTTTAGAAAACTAGTTATACTTAGTTGTTTGTGGGTGTGTATATATATATATATATATATATATATATATATATATATATATAGCCTGAGGGTCACTATATTTCTCTTTGAAAGCTGTCACAGTCTATTATTTCTAACTTATTGATTAATTTTATCTATACCTTCATCCAAGTCATTGATAAAAATATTGGACAGAATACAGCCAAGAATAGAATTGTTTTTAATTTTTAAATTGTTTTCTATGGTTACACGATTCATGTTTTCTCCCTTCCCCCTCCCAGAATTAACAAGCAATTCCACTGGGTTATACATATACACACACATACACATATCATACACACACACACACACACACATATATATATATAATCACTCAAATCCATTTCTATATTCAAGAATAAAATTCTTGTAGAACACCAGAGTCCTCTGAGGTTGACTGACATGGATATATTAATCAATTCTTTGGACTGGTCAACAGACTGTTCCAAAACCATCTAATGGAGGTATCCTACAGCCCATATCTTTCCAACTTATCTTTAAGGAAATCATGAAAGGCTTAGTTAAGGTAAATGATTACTATCCCCCCCCCCCATTCTTTTGGTATCCTATAAATTATTGACAACTGCTCTTTTCAGATCTCACTTTGTTCTAAGGTCTTCCTCTTAGGAGTGCCCTCTTCTGTATCTAAAATAACCATAATTATAGACAGATAAAGTATTGAGGCAGCTAGGTAGCTCAATGGTGAAGGAATAGGAAGACCTAAGCTCAAATCTAACCTTGTATAATTACTAACTGTGTGACTGTGGTAAATCACTTAACCTCTGTTTGACTTAATCCATTGAAGGAAATGGCAAACCACTCCAGTATCTGTGCCAAGAAAATGCCATGGATGGTATGGGTGTGCTACAGTCTATGTGCTCACAAAATGGTGGACATGAATGAATGACTGAACAATGAGATAAAACACTAAGTACTTATTTTGAGTCAAACATTGTTCTAAATGCTAGATACAGGTACAATCTGGTGAGAAATTCCTTTTCCTCAAGGAGCTCGGGAAGGGGAGTGGAGGGTGAACTTGGTGGCACAATGTGGAGATGGCCTGGAATTGGTTGGCTGGCTTGGTTCCAGGCAAGAAATAGTGAAAACTCATTCGTTGGAGCCTGGCATCACAGTGGACAGAGTAAAAGGTTCTGGAGGGGAGAGATGAGAATGTTCCCCATAATATAGGCAGCATGGCAAAAACTGACCTTTATATTATACTTTAAGCTTCACAAAGCACCCATATATTTCATCCATCAATCAAACATTTATTAAGTGCCTAAAATGTGCCAGGCACTATGCATACAAGACAATGAATTAAGTCGTCACAATCTGTCAGACACATAAATAGGTGTTTACTCTCTACGATATAATTTAGAAAACTTTGAAAATGATCAATTATTTAGCCTTTGGAGCATGTCATTCTCACATAGCCTGAAAAGAAGTAGATGATTAAGGCTCAAAACAAGTCAACTTTGAGTCACGAAAAACCTAGTGAATATCAGGCAGAAGAGATATGGGAACATAGCTCCTTCTCTGTGGCTGAGAGGTGGTATATTATTATGATAAAATATTGTAGGTAGCCAGGTAGGTAACTTCTGTTTTAGATGTTTTTCTTAGGAAATGGCTACTATGAAGACGAGTTCAGGTAAGTGACACAGTGGATAGAAGAACCAGGCCTGGAACCAGGAAAACTCATCTTCTCAAGTTCAAATCTTACTTGACATTTATTAGCTATGTGATCCTGGGCAAGTCACTTAATCCTGTTTGCCTTCATTTCCTCATCTGTAAAATGAGCTGGAGGAAAAAGTGTATCAGTGCCAAGTATCAGTATCAGTGCCAAGAAAATTTCAAATTTTCAAACAGGGTCACAAAGAGTTAGATATGACTGAAACAACTAAACAATAAGAACAAAATGGTAAAAACCAAAGGTTTCAATAAATTAAAAAAAATTAAGGAAGATTTTGGGACAAAATTCTAGAAAGAGCAGTTATCAATAATTTACCACATAGCAATAGAACGGAGGAAAAATAGCCATTTACCTTAACTACCATAAGTCTTTTACGATCTTCTAATAGATGAAGTGGGAAGGTGTGGATTGTGGGATGGGTTTGAAGCAGTTGAATAACTCATACAAATTTTGGCTACCTCTAAAACATGTTAAATCTGGGCTCTGGCCCTGGTTCTTCCATCAATTATTCCATCTTTCTGGGTCTCAGCTTTACAGTCTGTTGAATAAAGGACGTCTCCTCTAAAGTCTCCTCTACTTCTAAATTCATGACCCAATAAGGTCCAAATCCAGGTTCTAGTTCTAGCTTTGTGACCTTAGACAAGAAATTTAACTTGCCTGCACCCATTTCTTCCTCTTAAAATGAGGGGTGTTGGATGGAGCTGATTTTTTAGTTTCTTTTCAGTTCTCATGTTCTATTACATTGTGATTGTTTTTCTCCTTGGACTTCACATCTCCTACTACCACTACAACTTACCCCTGCCCGAGGAAAGGAAGGTCCCTACATACCATAGCTAACATTCCACATTGGCACATGCTTTAGAAAATTGAACAGATTAGTTCAGGAATGTTTAAAGCACACAAAATATATGAACAGCTACTCCAGAAACCTTAGTCAATCTGTTTCTGATAATGATAAATACCAGATGTTTTATAGGAAGATTAAGCTTCCATATAACTCACCTAGAATTTGGGTAGGAATGATTAAGAAAAGGAGAACAGACGGATATGGAATTTCTTCTGGAGCCTGACTTTCTACCTGTTTTTTTTTTAACCCTAACATGGAGATACTGTAAAGCCCCATCTTTCCATCGTGTGAGGAATCACTTCATTTATATGTGATTAAAAAAAAATCTCAACATTTTCCCTTGATGATCAGTTCATTGGAATTATTGAGATTCAATTTGGTAAGCATTTGTTTATTAAGCCCCTATTATGTTCCAGGCACAAGGTGAGACATTTAGAATATAAAGACAAAAATGAAATAGTAGCTGCCCTTTCAACCATGAAGAAACAATGTAAACTCAAATAAGTCATACACATATAAAATGTTATATATATATATCCACATACATAGGCTACACAGCCATATAGACACATAAATATTTAAACATATATATTGTGTACATATTCCTATGAACATGTATGTATATATGTATGTATGTATGATTTTAGTAGGAGAAGAGCAGGGGTATTCAGAAGGACCATGTTCTTAGGAGGTTGTACCTAAACTGTACTTCATAGGAAGCTACAGGAGTCTCTAAAGCAGAGGTGAGAAAGAAGAGTAATCCAGATATAGGCAGAGAGGTTCAACTATGGAATATCACTTAGGGGGAAAAGCCTGCTTGCCCAGAACAAAGAGTGTGGGAATAATGTCATCAGTCTGGAAAGACAATATGCAATCATACAGTGAGGGACTTTACATGCTAGACAGAGAAGTAGCTATTTTATTTTAGAAGAAATGGGGAGCTATTGATGTTCAAGTTAGGGAGCAACCTGTTCAGACTTGTGCTTTAGGAATATCAATAAAAAACCCTCACCTTTCATCCTAGAATCACTACTGTGGATTGGTTCCAAGGCAGAAGAGTGGTAAGGGCTAAGCAATGGGGGTTAAGTGACTTGTCCAATGTCACACAGCTAGGAGGTATCTGAGGTTGGATTTGAAGCCAGGATCTCCCATTGCTAGGCCTGGCTTGCAATCCACAGAGCCTATATCTAGTGCAATATCAATTTAACAGTTGTATGAAAGATTGATTGGAAAATGAAACGAATGGAAGGCCAGAGAAACCAATTAGTAAGCTATTATAATGATCTAGGTGGAAGGTGATGAAGGACAGAACTAGAGTGGCAGCTGTATGTGTGAAGAGAAAAGGACAGAAATGAGAGATGTGGAGGAGGAATCAACTGGCTGTGCTTATTTGTTGGATATGGCTGTGTGCAAACAGAAATTTGCTACACCTGAACTACATTTACCCAGCATCCCTTTAAGTTACAGCCTCATTTTATGTACGGAGGCTTGGAAGATGAATTTGGCTGAGACTCACTCTGTGAGTCTAGTCATAAGGCATATGAATCAGATGGCAATAGAGAATAAAGAGACAAGGATGACTCCAAGGGTGACTTTTACAGAAAGAAGGAATTTAGGAAAAGGTTTTGGGAAGAATAAAATGTGTTGGTCTGAAATGCCTAATGCCAGGGTTGGAGAAATCAGAGTAGGGTATATCTGGTTAACTAAGTTCCCTGCATGAGGCTAAAATCATAGACTTAAGCTTAATTTCATAAGGTTATGAGGGTGATATTAGTGCTTATGTGTCTAATACTGAAAACTGTCTTGATATACTAATCTGGTTATCTCATTCAGAGCAGAGTCTGTAAGTTAAGGTTTAAGGCAATTAAAATTACATTATATTTATTCTGCATATATTTTATATATACTTAGATGTGCATATTAGTCTTTCAAAAAGTGTAAGATCCTTGAGGGGCAAACATGGTTTTATTTTTGGCATAATATCTGGCACATAGTAGTAGCTTAATAAATGCTTGCCGATTGATTAAATATTTATGAATAAGTCATTTGTCTAATCAATAATTCAGAAAGAAATAGATACCAAGTGATAATGCTCTGATGCTCATAGTCTAAAGACCTCCAATATTTGTTTCTAGCTCCTTCTCCATATCCTTATATTCTTGTATTTTCATCTTTTCATCACCTTGTATTTCCTCTCTTTCCATTATCATCTTTTTCACTATTTCAGGCCCTTCCCTCACCCTCCTAGTTTTATCTTGCCTTTCCTTTTTCCACTTACTGACCACAACATGGAACCAGGGTGTATTTTTTAGTGCCTGCCTATTTATTGAAAAGAATTTTAATATTCTTAATAGAAAAAGCAGATAACTTTAGTATTTTAGATCCCTCAAAGAAAAAAATGAAGTTTTTTTTTTATACATAGTCCTAAAATGATTTTATGTGGGTCAGCAACCCTTGATAGAACAGGTGCTCAACTCTTACCATAAAGTCAGCAGTTGAACCTGCCAGCACTTTAATATTACCTCGGTGTTCAAAGGCCCTTTATTAAGCCATTCCAAATTTACTGCCTTTCGGTTTTGCTGACAGTCTCTTGTTCTTTTATTTCTCTTCCTGGATTTTCCTCAACTGCTTAGTATTTCTTTGTCCTATCTTCCGTGACAGACCTCTTTGCAAAATGACATTTACTGCTTTAAACATTTTGTTCTTGAACATAAAGGGCTCTCTGCCCTCCAGTGCCTTTGCCCTGAGTATTTATAGCCATTCGTTTACCCTCCTCCCCCACGTTGTTTTAGCTAGTGTCTTTCTGAAAATGGGGAGCAGGGTTTCGAGTGTGGATGCTTGACAGCAGCCTCTAAAAGGGCATTTTGTGACCCTTCTGAAGCATCACTAAAGCAAGGAAGGGCAGAGGGGAAACGGCAAACTAACCTCATCATGGGACTGTCAAATTGCAAAAAGACAAGGAGAGACCTCTGGTCCTCCTTAGTCTGGGCAGCTAAGCATCTCTGGCGAAGTGCTTCACTGCCTCTGGCTCTCAGCGTCTATTGGAATGTTCATGTCTGTCTGTAAGAGGCCGACATGCCCGAGGACAGAAGACAAAACACACCAACAAGGTGAACAACAACATCCAATTTGTGGTGATTTTTACTAGCAATAACAATCGCTCCACATCCTTCAAAAGAGCTGGCATGTTGTCCATGGAGGCATTCACTGCATCGAGGCAGCCCAAGAGCCTGATAAGGCTTGGGAAGGGGCCATCAAGAGTTGATGAGCTTGTTCTTGCTTGAAGCGAGGCTGTAACATCCTCTGGTGACAGATGGCTAGTCAGCCCATCCCCCAGCGCGTATGGGCGCTCTTTCCAGCCTGGCGGGACCTCTCCCAGCCAGCATTCTTCTGCTGTAGCCAAGAAGAACCCAGAGTCACCTCCCTGGCACAGTGCGGCGTGAGTATATTATTTGAGGAGAGGAAGAGTATCTACCAAACGCAAACTCGGTGCCGCTCAAGAGACGGAACGCATTTTACAAGCGATGGGTTTAAAATCCACCCCGGACGGCCATATCACGGATGTGTAGTTAGCAGCATGACTCAAACGTCTTCTGCCCTACTACTATTTGATATTTCCTTAGCACCGCCTGACTTAGTTCTTTGTTTGGTAACCAGCCAAGAGCTGGAACGCCTGAAAGCTACTTGCGGCTACCAATCCCTCGTATAGCTAAGACACTGCTAGGAAAACGCATTTTAAAAGAAATTCATACAGACACTCGCCTCTAGGTGGCGTTTTGCACTCATCATAACCTTTTCTTAGCAGGATGGCAGCTGCTCTCTGCCCAATTTAAGATACCATTTGGTTCATGAAATGCAAACAGGAGGAATAATGTTCATGTGTGCCATATCAACGGTTTAATTGAGAACCAATTAGTCTCATATATTGTTAGGCATACCCAGAGCTACATTGTTGGTCTGGAGAGAGAATAAAAGTATAGATGCTCTGCTTTGTAAACAGACGCTATAAATAATGAAGGAGCCAATGTAATAAAAATAGGTAGGAAAGAAGGAAGTGGTCTGAGGAAAGGAAAAATGGAGACTTATTCATTGATAAATAGAATACCATTAGCGCCTGCCTGGCTCATAATAGCAACTTAATAAATGCCTTGTTGACTAATTCGTTCCCAACTGCTATCTCAGTTGATCCTTAAAAGAACCCTGTGAGGCAGGTAAGATGGGCATTATATCCACCTGTATTAAGAAAAAATGCTTATTGATACCTTTGTTTTGATATCACTGTTATTTCTGGGTGATAATCCTGCCCCTATTTTCCCATCTCCCCACTGAACTCTTCTTTTTTTTTAAAAATATATTTTATTTGATCATTTCCAAGCATTATTCGTTAAAGACATAGATCATTTTCTTTTCCTCCCCCCCACCCCCCATAGCCGACGCGTAAGTCCACTGGGCATTAGATGTTTTCTTGATTTGAACCCATTGCTTTGTTGATAGTATTTGCATTAGAGTGTTCATTTAGAGTCTATCCTCTGTCATGTCCCCTCAACCTCTGTATTCAGGCAGTTGCTTTTTCTCAGTGTTTCCACTCCCATAGTTTATCCTTTGCTTATGAATGGTGTTTTTTTCTCCTGGATCCCTGCAAATTGTTCAGGGACATTACACCGCCACTAATGGAGAAGTCCATTACGTTCGATTATACCACAGTGTATTAGTCTCTGTGTACAATGTTCTCCTGGTTCTGCTCCTCTCGCTCTGCATCACTTCCTGGAGGTTGTTCCAGTCTCCATGGAACTTCTCCACTTTATTATTCCTTTTAGCACAATAGTACTCCATCACCAACATATACCACAGTTTGTTCAGCCATTCCCCAATTGATGGGCATCCCCTCGTTTTCCAGTTTTGGGCCACCACAAAGAGCGCAGCTATGAATATTTTTGTACAAGTCTTTGTGTCCATTATCTCTTTGGGGTACAGACCCAGCAGTGCTATGGCTGGGTCAAAGGGTAGATATTCTTTTGTCGCCCTTTGGGCATAGTTCCAAATTGCCCTCCAGAATGGTTGGATCAATTCACAACTCCACCAGCAATGAATTAATGTCCCTACTTTGCCACATCCCCTCCAGCATTCATTACTTTCCTTTGCTGTAATGTTAGCCAATCTGCTAGGTGTGAGGTGATACCTCAGAGTTGTTTTGATTTGCATCTCTCTGATTATAAGAGATGTAGAACACTTCTTCATGTGCTTGTTAGTAGTTTTGATTTCTTTATCTGAGAACTGCCTATCCATTTCCCTTGCCCTGAACTCTTCTTTTTAACAAAGACAAATTATTTTTTTTTTTGCAGCCTCCAAAGTTCTATTTTATAGCCTTTTAGTCTGATGCCTTCTCCCTCAGGAAACAGGAATTTCATGGACTTAGTTTAGGAATTTAGTTATGATTGAGTTCAAGTCTCTTTATTTTACACAATAAAGAAAGTGAGACCCAAAAGATAGAAATGACTTGTTAGTGGTAAGTTAGGATTAAAATTGGATCTTCTTTGACAGTCCCTGGATTTACCCCCTCCCACATGATTAAATAAAGTTAGTCAGTCAGTCAATAACATTCATTGTGCGCCAATTGCTGTGCTCAGTTAGAAGAAACACAAAGTAAACTGATGTTCAAAAAACTTTTTTTGGCTTTGTAATAAAGACAGGAAAGTACTCTCCATCATACATTAGACTCCTCAGTTTTACTTCTTTGTGGTGGGTCAAGGTCTTCTCTTGGCTTAACCCTATTGTTAGTGGGTTAGGACCTAGCTCTGAACTAAAAGCAAGAGAAACCCAAATTACTGTAGATAATCTAGTGAAAAAGAGAACTGAAATCAAAGGCTCCCAAGCTTTAGTCCCACTGATGACCAGTTGCCTATTAAACACTGTAAACTGGTTGTCCCTTAATCATCTCAGTCTTAAAATGTCCAAAATGGAACTCATTATCTTCCTCTCCAGACACATTTCTCTTCCAAACTTCTGAGGCTTTTTTATCCTTCAAGTCACCCAGGTTCTCAGAGTCATACTTTATTCCTTACTTTCCCTCACTCCATATGTTCAATGCCAAATATAACTTCTTCTATCTCTACAACATCTCTCCATTCTACTCACATTGCTACCACTATAGTTCAGATTTTCATTATATCTCAACTACATTATTACAAGAGCTTCCAAACTGGCCTCTCTGACTCAGTTTCTTTTCTCCCTAATCCATCTTATATACAGTTGTCCAAATGATTTTTTCTAAAAGCATAAATCTGATCACCTTTTGTTATTTAGTTGTTTCAGCCATTTCTAACTCTTTGTGATCCCATTTGGGAAAATCTTGGCAAAGTTAATGGGATGATTGGCTATTTTATTCTCTAGCTCATTTTGCAGATGAAGAAATGGAGGCAAACAGGGTTAAGTGATTTGGCCGGGATAACACAGCTAGTAAGTATCTGAGGCCAAATTTGAACTCAGGGAGATGAGTCTTCCTAATTGCAAGCTCAGTGCTCTGTCCACGGTACCACCAACTCCTCTATACATATTGAGAGGGTATTGCTTTAAAGGAATAGAAGACGTATGCTTCAATTAATACAACATATATAATTCTGTTAGTTGAATTTTTAGATGCAAAACATTTTACATCTGCACAGGAAATATAGGGAACCACACAATCATTCACTCCTAGAACAAGAAATAACTCCAGAGTTACTCCAACTCCAAAGGTAAATCTGTCCAATAAAGCAATACATTCTTCAACAAAACAAGTAATCACCTCTAATTTAATAATTCCTCAAATACAGAGTTATGCAAATCAAATTTTCATAAAGGAGGATAGAGACATAATCTACTAACTGGCACTCCAATAATTAGACAGAAATAATAATAGAGGGGCAGCTAGGTGGTTCAGTGGTTTGAGAGTCAGGCCTGAAGATGGGAAATCCTGGGTTCAAATGTGACCTCAGACACTTCTTAGCTGTTTGACCCTGGGTAAGTCACTTAACTCCCATTGCTTACTACTCTTCTGCCCTAGAGCCAATACCCAGTATTGATTCTAAGATGGAAGGTAAAGAGTCTTTTATTTTGGAAAAAAGTTAATTACAGATAAAATGTACATAACAAGGCAGGATATGTCAGAGGAGGGACTTGAATCCATGTCTTCCTACCTCTAAGACTAGCTTTCTATATCTACTATGCCATGTTACCAGGTAAAAAGTAACATGGGTGATGGAAAACCATGTAATCAAATGTCAGAGAAAAACATTGTTTTTTCTCAACTATTGTTAAAATAATGTGCATGAAGCAAGTGATACTTTGTTTTTCCTTATGGATAAGGCCAAGTCAGCGTAGAAAATAATACTGTATATATCAACATTTCTTGACACCCTCCCCCCCCAACCTCCAAATGAAAGCAGAAGAATGGACACATGGGAAACTGACTCTATCCAACAGGTTACCTCCCTACATACCAGTGTGTCTGGTTTCTGTTTGTCTGGGGTCCTGCCTCCATATGCCCTTGATTTCTGTGCTGGCCCTCTCCCTCCTCCTGTGGCAGCCCCTTTTCTGCCTTCCTCCTTTCCTTGGTTAACTGGAGCCACAGAAAATGAGACTGAGGATAGGGAAGAGGGGAGTGGAGTGAGAATACTGTATACGCAATTAGTTTGTGAAGAAAGGATTAACTCTCCCCTTCTTACTTTTAAATTTCATCAACCAAAAGTGAAGACAACCATACTTAAGTAGGGAAGGTCCACAAACCACCCACTAAAATGGTTTATACCTCCAGAAGCCACTGACAGCCTCCTTGGGAAGTGCTAAGCAAACTTAAGGGCTGCAATTGGTTCTCGTAAAGTGGAGAAAGGGACAGGAAGTGATGTTAAGAATGGTCTTTAAAAGAGGCCACAACTTCCTGTCAGGAGGTCTTCAAGCTCTTTTGAGGGTTTGGAGGCTGGTGGAGGACTTTCTTCAGCATGGACCTGGGACTCTAGCATTTGGTAAGACTGCTCTTAGATCTTCCTCTTTGGACTACAATATGGGTGACAGAAAAGCTGACTCCTTTCCTGGCTTCTGAAGAAGTTAGTTTCCAGAGGAGGCTATGTGATTATTCACCACTGGGTCCTCCAGCTAAACAAACCTCTGGTTGAGAATCCTCTGGTGGGGGATTAATGAGCCTTGCCCGAGTTGAGCCAGGCCCCAGAGAAACATTTAAGGTGATGAGCTAGACTGCTTATCCTCTTACACATTTCTCTACCTTACTCTTTCTTTCTATTTTGTAAATAAAGCTGCTAAATAAAAAGTCATTTTGACTTGAGTTATAATGTCAGAGACCATATTCTCTTAAATTTAGTCAAAGCATATTAATTTTATCTCTTACAAGTTACTTGTTTGAACTTATCTGAAGAAGCAAGTCATAGTTGCCTCAGACATTATTGACTACTTCTATTACATATCCCATCACTTCATATTTAACTCCTACCAAGCATAAATTTCAGACCAGAGCTATATAAGCTCTTCTATGTATTTCATACATTTTAAAATAGTTTTTTACTGATGTCTTGTTTTTTACATTGCCATTGTTTTCCCTGATGTTCCCCTCCCTCCTAGAGAGCCATATTGTACAACAAATAGTATTTTTTAAGGCAAAAGAAAAGGAAAAAAGTCAATATAACTAATCAGCAAACTGAAAAAGTTTGAAATATGTTTAATGTGCAACATTTGTGGACCTCCCACTTCTGTAAAGCTTTAGTGTGGGAATGCCTCTTTGAATCTCTTCTTTTGAACCAGGATTACTCTCCATAATTTTGCAACATTCATTTTTTATGGTTGTTCTTTCCATTTACATTGTTGCTGTCATTGTGTGTTGTATTTAAAATTCTACTGACTTCATTCTGCATTAGTTTATGTAGATCTGTCCGAGCTTCTCAGTTTATCACATTCATTGTTGCATATAGCACAGTCATTTACCATAACATTTATGTATTACAATTTGTTTAGCCATTCCCCAATTCTTCTATGTATTTTAATTGTTCATGTATTCATTTTGCTCAACTGTATCAATGCCATCGGGAAGGAAGCATAGTAATTTGAGGGAGGGATAGTATGAGAAGTAGATAGACTATGAACATGTCGTCAGGAAGATGTGGGTTCAGATCTGTAAAAATGGAAATTTGAACCCTGGACTTCAATTCTCAGAAGTCCTTGGTAGCTCCCAGAATTCCCTATAATCCCACTGGAGATACCCACCTGGGCCAAGAACAAAATGGGTATTTAAACTGACTGTACCACGTACTTGGGCTCTCTCGGCTTCTGCTTCTAGGACATGCGGTTCTCTACCTAGCAGGCAAGATGTTGGTTGCATATGCTTTTCTTATTTTGTATTTTCTTTATTTCTTAATCTTTAATAAACCTCATAAAAACATAATACTTTTAAAAGAGAAACTAATTTTCTAATGTCACAGTTTCCACCTCAAATACTTACTGTGTGATCCTGGCAAATCATTAACTTCTATCAGTTTCCAATAAGGGGGCTAGACTAAGCTTTAAGGTCCCTCTCAATTCTATGATCCTGTGTTTTCTACCTATTTCTTATTATTGGGGGTCCTTCAATCACTCAGTTCTTTCCCTGTAATAAGCTTTGTTCTTTTGACGCAGCTCAAGATCAAATGAACATTTTTAGCTGCCATATCATAGATGGTGATCCATAATGATTTTACTTTCTCCATTTTTCATGACTCAATAATTGCTGTAGTGGAAGGCACATAATTATTCATACTTTGTCCAATGCAAGTTCACACTAACTTTAATTTGGCTCATTCTAGCCTCAGTATTCCTTTTATTCATCCTTCACTGACCTTCTAATGTACTCCCCATGTGGTGGCTGCTCCAGATGGTTTCCTCTCACCTTAAGCCCTCATATCCCCTCATTTTGGCCTGATAATACCTCCCATAACTTTTTCTGAGAAGAGTGAGGCCATCTGGCATGAGATCCCTCATGACTAAATCTTTTCCTTAACATTAAGAATGTATCATTTTCTTCTTCCTTCCTCTAGCATCGATAGAAGTAGCATTCATGTGTTCTTAAGAAACCTCTTTGCCTCTCCCATGAATTCTTTCTTTTCTTGATTTCTGAAAACTCTTGCTTAAAAATGTATTCATTGCTTCTCTGACATTTTCATTTTTTTTACTTATTATTCTTGTTTGCCTTGAGTAACATATAGATCTATCTCATTTTTTATCATATGCACACACACACACACACACACACACACACACACACACACACACATCCCTAAGGGTTTCCTGCTTCATTTTTTTCCTTTCCCACAAAACTCGTTGAAGAAGCACAATTTTCATTTTCTAATGACCCATTTTTCTCCTTCAACCCTTGTGGTCTGACTTCTATGCCTATCATGCTATGAGTGATGGTTCTAAAATTTCTTCTAACTGAATGCTCATTACTTATCCTCTTTGACCCCCTCAGTTTCTCTTGATAATGAAATATTCCATTCTTCATAAAAGTGACTTCTAGCAAGGATATGTTGGTAATGTTTAACATCTAGCTCTCAAAAAATGTACACAACACAGTGCTAAGTTTAATCTATATTATTAACATTGTAAAGATTAAAATTTAGGGGAGACTGAGGCAGGTAGAAATTAGTTTCTCTCTGCAAGGAGTATTATATTTTTTAGAGGTTTATTGAAGATTAAGGATTAAAGAAAATACAGGATAAGAAAAACGTGGTGCCTAGGCCACAGAGGCCTAGACAAGACCTCACCTACATTATGGAAAGAGCCACATCTGCTCCAAAACGGAAGTCCAAAAGCCCTCAAAAGCCTTTGCAATCAGTTTAAATCCTTCCTCGATCTCGGCCCACCTCAGAATTGCGTGAGATTACAAAGCATCTTGGGGAAGTGGAGCAAGGGCTTGTGGGGATTGAAGTCCAGAGTCCTAGTCTATTTTTACAACATGTTATCTATCAATTTTTTAAAGTCTAGACAATCAATAAAGCAGTAAGTCAAGCCCTCACTTGTAATATTTTCTAACTTATAAAGTTTAAATACTCACAATCAAAATTTAACGAAGGCTCCCAAGAGCTAGTTAGAGCTGGCTCCAGCATACTTCTGTACCAGGATACTGCACTACCTCAGTTCTACATGCTTCATTTCTGACTCCTTCATTAACTTCTTTTTCCTTTGTCCATTACCTAACTGCAAGGTGTCTTCCAAAGCTTAGTCCCTGGTTTTCTACTCTACTTGTTTTCTGTTCCTAAATTAGTGTCATTAAACAATTAATCTACATTTATTAAGCAAATGAAAAATACAGTAACCATTTATTCTCAAAACTTTACAAAGTATAGGCACAAAGGGAACTTTTTTCAGTATTATAAAAAGTACTTAAAACCCAAAGCAAGCACCATATGCAGTGAAGATACATTAGAAACTTTCCTGCAAGTGAGGGACAGAGCCAAGATGGCAGAGGAGAAGCAGGGAAGCTGGAAACCACCTGAAAATCAACTCCAACCAATCCTAAAATAACACCACAAAATGAGTATTTAAGTGAAAGAACCATCAAGCAACTGAGTAAAGCAACTTTCATGCAGAGAGTAACTTGAAAGGTATGCAAAGAGCATCCGGTTCACTGGGATGAGAAGGGAGCATAGCTAGAAGGAGGCTACAACAAGGAGTAGAGGTACAAGCCACAAGCAAGCTCCCATCCCAGTTTACATCTATTGTTCCAGGTTTTGAATCTGGACCCAAACCAACATCCAGATCCTGAGATACTGCCTAAGCCAACAACAGTGCAACCCAATGCACAACAAAGTTCCAAGCAAGCCTGCAGTAAGTTCCAGAATTACAGCATGAGGCAGTCTGTGTTGAATGCCTCATCTGTATAAACCCAGAGGGAGGCCAGGAAGCCCAGCCCAAGTTTGTAGCAAGGACCTGAATCCCAGTTTGAAACAGTCTGTGTGGCACTCTAGATTGGTGTAAATGCAGAGTTAGGCTCCTGGATCCCCAGTGAAGACAGTCTCCAGGGTGTTGGCTTGTGGAAGTCCAGCCCCGTACCAAAGCTTAAGGTAGAGCTCCAGAGAAAGGCAGTCCATAGTGTGCCTGACCTGATCAAGCCCAGAATGAGACCAAAAGCCCCTGCCCAAGCCTGAAGCTAGACTTTGAGTCATCAGTAGTCTTAGGGGGGTAATTGAATCAACAGTGGGAGGTGGATTTCAGAACTCTCAGGCCATAGGCTATCATACCTTCTTGGAAGAACTGAAACTTGAAGAAACCCAGAAATAAGGCTCAAAAGAACTGAAGTTTGAGAAAGTGCTCTATCCTCCCTAAGAAATGAACCCACATTTAAAATAAAAAAATGAAAGTCAAGAAAAAGGCTGGGAAAATGAGCAAGCATAAAAAACAAAACAAAACAAAAAAACCAAACATCTAACCATAGAAAAGTTTTATGGAGACAAAGAGCAAGGTACAGACACAGAAGGGGACAGTGAAAGGAAAGCAAACACACACAAAGCTCCAAAGAAAATATGAATTGGTCTCAGATTCTGGAAGAGTTCAAAAAGGATTTCAAAAGTCAATCAAGGGAGGCAGAGTAAAAATGGGGAAGAGAAATGAAAGCAATGCAAGAAGAAATGGGCCAAATGAAAAAGGAGGTTCAAAGACTCACAAAAGAAAAAAATTAGAATAAAAAATTATAATTAGGAAAATAGAAACCAATGACTTTATGAAACATCAAGATACAATAAAACAAAATCAAAAGAATAAGAAAACAAAAGAAAAATATGAAATATCTCATTTAAAAATTATTGGAGGGGGCAGCTGGGTGGCTCAGGAGATTGAAAGTCAGACCCAGAGATGGGAGATACTGGGTTCAAATCTATAGGAACCGCCTGCAGTTCCTATATAATAAACTTGTGGGTGGTGACCTGAGAAGGAGAATGGAGACTGGAGGAAAATGAATGAATAGAAAATAGAGATAGAGGAAGAAATGCCAGAATAAAGACTCAAAGACTATAAGTTAAAGCACGTGGGGTACAGCAAGCTCCTTAATACTTCCCATGGGAAAGGGTGCCAGAGAATTAATGAGAAGTATGGGAAACAAGAAAACATGTGGGGAGCAAGAACTCTGTAATACTTCCCATGGGCAAGGTTTCCAGAGAATTAATGAGAAGTATGGGGACAACAGCATTGTGAGAAATGAGAGGTCATGAGGAAGAAAATAGGCTAGGGCTGCAAGAACATCTCACAAAAGAGGTAAAAGAATTAAGAGCAGGATCCAGAGATGTAAGAGAGAGACTTGCACTTGTTCCCAAGCTTTTATTGGAGACTTCAGGAATGTGAAGTGGAAGGTGATTAATGCATACATAACATGGCATAGGTTTTAACATTGGTTGAATTGACAATGATGAAATCGAAGAGGCGGAGATTAACCTGACATGTGCCTTGGAAAGGAATGTGGTCTGAGAAGGCGTGAGTTAGGAAATGCTCAGCTCAGGAATTCTCTTGCCCTTTGGACTGCAGACTCGTCTATACAATGATTAATAAGTGACCTGACCATGAGTCTGGTAAATTAAAGCTTCCTCAGAGGGGAGAGAAGCTTTAAGGTAGGAAGATAGAGACAGGATAGAAGTTTTAGATACCACGAGGGGGATGATGGAGTCAAATTAGAGATATGAGGTGGCAGAAATGAGTCTTTATTAATTTTCCATAAGCCACAGCCAAGCTTTGATCAAAGGACCCTTTCAAAGGCTTTTACCAGTCCCGAGATCCACATTTAATACCACACAGGTGAGAGAGATGAAAGAGAGATAGAGAAGGTTTAAAGATGGAGCTTGGCCAGAGGCCAAGCTCGATCAGCTAGCCTGAAAGAGAGAGAGAGCGAGGCGGAGCTTGCTGGGCTAAATATAGTCTTTGATATGCAAATATACACAGTACATAGGGATGATTCTCATTGGTTAATGACAAGGTATAGGTGTGGTTTCTCTTAACCAGGTGAGCACAAAGAAACCTGTGTTCCTGCCTAACCTGGGGGAAGCTGGGGTCAAGGGTCAGAGGCTTTCTCAGCCACGTGCAATACTGAGCATGCTCAAGACTGAGCATGCTCTCTTCTAAGGCAATCTGTACATACCAACTGTTCCCCTTGCCCATAGCTAGGGGTGGACTGCTACATAAATGAATACATAAGATACAATATCAATACATCAATCCTACTTCCAAGATACTAACATGCCTGGTATGCTACAAAATCTGGCTTCAGACACTTCCTAGCTGTGTGACCCTGGGCAAGTCACTTAACCTCCATTGCTTAGCCCTTACCACTCTTCTGCCTTAGAACCAATACCCAGTATTGATTCTAAGATGGAAGGTAAGGGCTTAAAAAAATTAATGGACCTGGAAAATAGATGCAGGAGAGACAGTTTAAAAATTATTGGACTACGTAAAAACCATGATAAAAAAATAATCTTGGACATTATAATATAATCAAAGAAAATTGCCTTGATGTTCTTGAATAAGAGAGTAAAATAGAAATTTTAAAAATCCACATATCACTCCAGAAAGAAATCTCCTAATGACAACTCCCAGGAATATAATAGCTAAATCCAAGAGCCCCCAAGCCAAGGAAAAACTACTGCAAGCAGTCAGAAAGAAACAATTCAAATACCATGGAGCTATAGTCAGATTTGCATAGGACTTAATAGCCTCCACATTAAAGGATTGGAAGGTGTGGAATGATATTCTAGAAAACAAAAGATCTAGGTTTACAATCTATTATCACCTATCCAGTAAAACTAAGTATATTCTTTCAGGGGAGAAAAATGGTCACTTAATAAAATAGAAGATTTCCAAGCATTCCTGATGAAAAGACAAGACCTAAACAGACATTTTGATGTCCAAACACAAGACCCAAGAGAAGACTAAAAAGGTAAAAAAGAACAAAAAAATGAAGGGACTTGGTAAAGTCAAACTGTATATATTCCAACATGGAAAGAGGATATTTGTAATTCTGAAAAATTTTCATCTGCAGTTAGAAAGAATATACATAGACAGAGGGTGTGTAAGTAAGCTGATTAGGATGACATGATATGCAAAAAAAAAATCAAGGGGTCAAAAAGAGGATTGCACTTAAAGAAAATGGAAGGGAGAGATGCAATGGGGTAAATAATCTCCCTAAAGAGGTATGAAAAACTATTACAAAGGAGGGGAGGATAAGGGTGGTGACAAGCAATGCTTAAACCTTATTCTCATCATAACCAATTCAGAGAAGGAATAAAACCTATATTCACTGGGGTATTGAATCCTATCTCATCCTATAAAGAAGTAGGAGGGGAATAAGACAAGAACAGGGGGGTGGTAATAGGAGGGAGGGAGAAGGGGTGTGTGTGTGTGATAAAAAGCAAAACATAAGTGAGGAGGGACAGAATGAAAGGAAAATGAGCAGGATCAAAAGGAGAAAATAAGATGGAGGGGGAAACACAGCTGGTTTCATAACTGTGAATGTGAATGGGATGAACTCACTCATAAAATAGAAGTGAATAGCAGAGCGGATTAAAAACCAGAATCATACTATATGTTGTTTCTAAGAAACACATTTGAGGCAAGGTAACACACACAGAGTAAAGGTAAATGGCTGAAGCAGAATTTATTATGCATCATTTGAAGTGAAAAAAGCAGGAGTAGCAATCATGATCTCAGACAAAGCTAAAGCAAAAATAGATCTGAGGTTTAAGAGAGATAAGGAAGGAAATTGCATTTTGTCCCCTGATTGTACCCCCAATATTTCCAGGAGGTTAGGGGGCACAGTTTAAAAAGAAGTTTTAAGACAGTTTTTGTTCTGACTAGGAGGGAGGCCTTGAGTAGAAGCTTATCTTCAGTCTGGGAACCAGTCCAGGAAGTGTGATAGCAGGAACATAGAGAAGCCAGAGAGGAGTGAGTGATACAAGGGAACATGGAGACCCTTGATTATGTCAAAAAGGGTATTCTCTGAAAATATAACTTCTGACTGTCCTGAATTAACCACTTGACAAACCACAAGTTTTGATGAGTTGACAGAGAGAGATATGGGGGTATGGGGGCATGAGATATTGAAAATCTCTGCTCAAGATTGTAAGCATCATAGCCCCACCTTGTACAGGATTAGAGGAGAAAGAGTGGGGGAATCTTGCATCAGGATTACTATAAAAAGTTTGTTTTTTTCATGTAGGCATTGGCATTCCTTTAGGCACTGGCCAGGGGATGTCCCCTTTCTGTTTAGAGAAAGGTACTGGAGGAGGGGGAGGGTTGGAATAAAGTCTGAATCTGTTCTGTATTTGACCATTCACTGAAGGCAGTAATGCTTAATAAAGTCTGTTTTATCTTTTGGCTTTTGGACTCTGGGATTTTATCTTTTCAGTGATGGAGTTGGTGTGGGGGGTTCTCACTCCCATTCAATACAATATCGTAATGCAATAAAAATATAATCAATAAAGCTCCATGGAAAGGAAAATCAATTTCCATATATTTCCAACAAAACTCAGCAGCAAGAGTTAGAAAGATAAACTCCATTTAAAATCACTGCAGACAATATAAAATATTTGGGAATCTATTTGCCAAGGCAAACTCAGGAATTATATGAACACAACTACAAAACATTTTTCACACAAATAAAACTAACAATTGGAAAAACATTAATTGCTCATGAGTAAGATGAACTCATATAATAAAAATGACAATCTTACCTAATTAATTTACTTATTCAATACCATACCTATCAAACTACCAAAAAACTTTTTATAGAATTAGAAAAAATTATAACAAAGTTCATCCAGAAGAACAAAAGATCAACAATATCAAGGAAACTTATGAAAAAAATGTTAAGGATGGGGGCCTACCAGTACCAGATCTTAAAGTACTATAAAGCATTAATAAACAATATGGTACTGGCTAAGAGATAGAAGGGTGGATCAATGCCATAGACTTGGGATAAGTGATCTCAGCAAAATAGAGTTTGATAAACTTAAAGATCCCAGCTTTTGGGACAAGTACTCATTATTTGACAAAAATGGCTGGGAAAATTGGAAAACAGTATGGGAAAATTAGTTTTAGAACAACATCTCATACCCTATACCAAGATAAATTCAATGGGTAATAAATAGGGAAATAATAAGTAAATTAGATGAACACAGAATAGTATACCTGTGAGATCTATGAGAAAGGGAAGAATTTAAGACCAAGCAAGAGACAGATAACATTACATGATGTAAAATGAATAATTTTAAGTATGTTGAATTAAAAAGGTTTTGTACAAGCAAAACCAATGCATACAAAATTGGAAGGAGAGCAACAAACTGAGAAAACATTTTATAGTAAAATTTGCTGACAAAGGTCTAATTTCTTGAATATTTAAGGAACTAAGTCAAATGTACAAGAAATCAAATCTTCCCCAGTTGATAAATGATCAAGGGATATTGTAAACCTCAAATTTCCTTAGACTTGTAATTGTTGAAAATTTCACCATTGGGATATTTCATACTTGGAAAATTTCTTACTGATAGTCTATTGGAATGGGAACCCCATTGGCATGGGAGGTTCTTTCTCTTCCCTTCTTAAGATTACTTTAGGACAGAGACCCTTTGCTGAACAATGGAAAGGACTTTGACCTATGCTTAAGCATAGAACAGGAATTTCTTTGAGTCTTGATTGATTTTAGAATTGATACAATGGAGATACTTGGAATAAATCTCCACCCTATTCAGTCCTAATAGGATTGAGTAAGGGCTGCAGCCTAGATCAAAATTTAATTATTCCAATCTCTACCATACTCAAGTTAACAGGATTTAGAAAGGGCTGTAACAAAGGAGTAAAGATTTAATCATTTGAAAAATATGACCTTCAACAGACATGTGCAAAAGCCAGAAACCTCTGGGCGGTCCTGGGTTAAGCGAGAGCCTCCATTGACAGGGAAATTGATGAAGAGTGATTGGTAGATGTGAGGACTGAGGGGAGGCAACTTGGATGGTTTCCTGAAAGATAGGAGGGTCTGGAGACTGGAGGTGGTGGAGTTTTTTGGTCGGTGTGGTTCCTGGGCTCGGAGGAAGCTTGCTCTGAAGGAAGCTGAAGGTGGGGGCCTCTGAGACTGTTTCTCCATTTTGGACACGTGAGTAATAGGGACTGATCTCTTTTCTTTGCCCCAGCTATCTAAGGGCTTAGGCCTTTTGGCCCAGCCTAAACAGAAGGGGTATTTAAGCCCTATTCCCTTCTCTCCCCTTTCTCTCTCTATATATATCTCTAATTCCTTTCTTGCTCCTATTGTAATTAAACTCCAAAAAAGGCTGATGGCTGACTTGAGTTTTTCAATTAGGAATTACATAGCTGATTCCTTGGCGACCTTAAATTAATATATATCAGTCTTTTAAAGTGATTCCCTTGTAACAATATGAATAGGCAGTTGTCAGATGAAGAAATCAAAACTATTAATAATCAGATGAAAAGCCCCTCCTGATTAGAGAAATGCAAATCAAAACAATGTTGAGGTACCACCTTATACCTAGTAGATTGACCAATACGACAGTGAAGGAAAATAAATGTTGGAGGAGATATGGCAAAATAGGGATACTAATGCATTACTGGTGGAGTTGTGACTTGATACAACCATTCTGGAAGGCAATTTGGAATTATGTCCAAAAGGCTTTAAAATACTACATGCCTTTTGATTCATCAGTACCACTACTAGGTTTGTACCCCAAAGAGATAAAAAACAACAATATTTGTACAAAAATATTTATAGTCATACTATTTGTGGTGACAAAAATTAGAAAATGAGAGTTTGTCACTCAATTGGGGAATAGCTGAACAAATTGTGGTATATGATGGTGATAGAATAGTACTGTGCTGTAACAATTGATGAACTTCTTGATTTCTATACAAACTGGAAAGACCTCCATGAATTGAGGTGGAGTGAAATGAGCAGAACTTGGAAGGAGAACATTGTACATAGTAACTGAAACATTATGGGATGATCAAACATAATAGACTTTGTTACTAATAGCAATGCAATGATCCAGGACAATCCCAAGAGATTGATGAGAAATAAACCTGCCCACATCAAGAGAAAGAATGTGTGGGAATAGAAATGCAGACAAAAATATATGATTTATCACTTGTTCATAAGGGTATATGATTTGGAGTTTTGATTTTAAAAGATTACTCTATTACAAAAATGAATAATAGAGAAATAAGTTTTGAATGATAATACATATATAACCCAGTGGAATTACTTGTCAGCTCCAAGAGGGGGGTGGTAAAAGGGGAGGGAGAGAATGAATCATGTAACTATGGGAAATACTTAAAAAACAATTTCTTTTAAAAAATAAAGAAGGAAACAAAATTTAATTTGAAACTAATCTAATGCTAAAAAGGAGGTGGGCTAAAGAACAAATTATAGAAACAATAATTTTATTAAAGTGAATGACAATGAAGAAACAATATACCAAATTTATGGGATACAGCCAAATCAGTACTTAGGGTAACATTTCTATCTCTAAATGCTGTAATAGCAAGGGGAACTGGAGAGATGAAGGAACCTAAAAGCAGCTGTTGTTTAGGACTGGTTTCTGTGTCATACTTCCTGTCCTCCTCCCCTTGGAGTTGAGCAGGCTTTCTAATGGAGTCACACAGCCCAGCCTCAAAAGTAAGTTGAGTTTTTTCAGCTTTCTAATACTAGATAGATTAAAGCTCCCCTTTCTATCACATAGACTCTAACCCAATGTTGTTTTCACTAAAAGTATTTAATTTAACCTTTGAAGGGAAGAAGGGAGAGGGGAGAAGGAATATATGGGGGTCCCCGATATCTTTTCTCTATCAGTTTGTTGAGGGCTTGATCAAAGTCTCTTCAGAAAATTGGTTTGACTTTCCCCTAAGGGAAAGGTAGGCTTTAAACCAGCAGTTGTCTTCAATTGGGCAAGAACTTTCTTCAGCTCAGCCAGGTAGAAGGGGTATTAGAAGAGCAGCTCTACTAACTAGCTCTTTTGAGAGTCTTTGGTAAGAGAGTGACCAGAATCAGCTCTGGCCAACAGTTTCTGCTTTTGAATCTTTCATGGAATTCTCAATTCTCCCTTCCCCTACCAGCTTCCTGAACGTTCCA
Organism: Monodelphis domestica; assembly: GCF_027887165.1. Lineage (NCBI taxonomy): Eukaryota > Metazoa > Chordata > Mammalia > Didelphimorphia > Didelphidae > Monodelphis > Monodelphis domestica. The sequence continues at coordinate 495,347,630 of NC_077229.1, read as the reverse complement.
TATGCCTTTCCTGGGTCCATCTTCTTTAAATATCAGATTTTCCTCTGCTTTTGGTCATTTCTCTTGATTATAATGGTTACATCAATAAAGTAGAGAAAATACAGAACAATGAATTGGACATGCAACAACAAAAAATGAGGAAAAGAACAAATTAGAAATCCTCAATTAAAGACTAAATTGGAAAATTTTAAAAATAAAGGAGAAATTAATAAAATTGAAAGTAAGAGAACTATTGAACTAATAAATAAGACTAAGAGTTGGTTTTATAAAAAACAAATAAAATAGACATAACATTGGTTAATTTTATTAAAAAAAGGAAAGAAGAAAATAATATAATCAGTATCAAAAATGAAAAGAGTAAACTCACCCCCAATGAAGAGGAAATTAAAGCAATCATTAGGAGCTATTTTGCCCTATTCTATGACAGCAAATCTGACAAACTAAATGAAATGGATGAGTATTAACAAAAATACAAATTGCCAAGATTAACAAAAGAGAAAATAGAACACTTAAATAATCCCATCTCAGAAAAGGAAATGAACAAACTAACAATTAACTAGCTGAGAAAAAATCACCAGAGCCAGATGAATTCTCAAGTGGATTCTATCAAACATTTAAAGAATAATTCATCATAATACTACATAAACTCTTTGGGAAAATAGGCAGAGAAGGAATCTTATAAAATTCTTTTTATGAAACAAATATGGTACTGTTATTTAAGCCAGGAAGAGCAAAAACAGAGAAAGAAAATTCTAGACCAATTTCATTCATGAATATAGATGCAAAACTTTTTAATAAGATACTAGCAAGGATGCCACAGCAATATATCACAAAGATCATTCACTATGAACAGGTGAGATTTACACCAGGAATGCAGGGCTGGTTTAATATTAGGAAAACTATCAGCATAATTGACCACAAGAAAACACTAGAAATCATAGGAATAAATGGGTCATTACTTAAAATGATAAGTAATATCTACCTAAAACCTTTATCAAGTATCACCTACAATGGGGATAAGTTAGAAGCCTTCCCAATTAGATCAGGAGTGAAGCAAGGATGCCCAATTATCACCAGTATTATTTAATAGTTTAATAGAAATGCTAACTTTAGCAATAAGGAAAGAAAATGAAATTGAAGAAAAATAGGCAAGAGGAAACCAAACTATCACTCTTTGCAGAGGTGTATACTTATAGTATACTTAGGGAATCCTAGGGAATCAACTAAAAAACTAGTTGAAATAATTGATAACTTTAGAAAAGATGCAGGATACAAAATAAATCCACATAAATCATCATCATTTCTTTATATTAGGAACAAAGTCCAGCAACAAGAGTTAGAAAGACAAATTTCATTTAAAATCACTCTAAACAATATAAAATATTTAGGAATCTCCTTGCCAAGGCAAACACAGGAATTATATGAACACAATTATAAAACAATTTTTACACAAATAAAGTCAGATCTAAACAACTGGGAAAATATTAGTGGCTCATGGGTAAATAAAAAGGATAATTCTACCTAATTTAATATATTTATTTAGTGCCATAAATGGTCAAAGGATACGAACAAGCAATTTTCATATGAAGAAATCAAAGCCATCAATAATTATATGAAAAAATATTCTAAATCACTCTTAATTAGAGAAATGCAAATTAGAACAACTCTGAATTACCACCTCACACCTATCAGATTGGCCAATATGGCAGTAAGGGAAAGTGATAAATGCTGGAGAGGATGTGGCAAAATCCACACACTAATGCATTGAAGGTAGAGTTTTGAACTGCTCCAAGCATTCTGGAGGGCAATTTGGAATTATCCCCAAAGGGATGCCTACCCTTTGATCCAGTAATACCTACCCTTTGATCCAGTAATACCACTATTGGGTTTGTATCCAAAAGAGATAATAAAAAAAAAGGGAAAGGACCTACTTGTACAAAAATATTATAGCAGCTCTTTTTGTTGTGGCAAAGAATTGGAAATTGAAGGGATGTCCATCAATTGGGGAATGGCTGAGCAAATTGTAGTACATATTTGTGATCGAATACTATTGTACTGTAAGAAGTGATAAGACAAGCTTAAAAAAGTTGAAAAGAACTACAGGAACTGATGTGGAGTGAAATAAGCAAACTGGGAGAACATTGTGTACAGTAACAGCAATATTGTATGATGATCATCTGTGAAAACTTGGCAACTCTTAGCAATGCAGTGATCTTGGACAATCCTGAAAGACTTATGACAGGGAACGCTATCCACCTCCAAAGAAAGAACTGTTGGGAGTCATCTTTCACATCAATGTATTTATGATTTTATTTTTGGTGTTTTGGTTTTGCATGTGTTTGCTCTTACAACAATGACCAACATGGAAGTGTGTTTTGCATGATGATTAAAAAAGAAAAGGAAAGAAACTTTCCTAGTAAATACAGAAGTAAAACAAGGATTCTTACTGTCTCCACTATCCTTTGATACAGTTGTAAATATTTGGGTTAGGATTGGCAAGAAGACAAGAGAATGATATTAAAGGCACAAGGAGAGTCAAAAGAAAATTAAACTATATTTGCCAATGGCATGATGATTTATTTAGAAAATTTGAGGAAATCAGCAAAGATACTACTAATTTAGACAATTAATATCTTTGGCAAAAGTTGCAGTCTACAAAATAAACCCACAAAATACCACAGCTTTTCTATATTGTTATAACAGAATCCAAGAGGCAATAATAGAAATGGAAATGACATCTGAAGTAATTACAAAGTACATAAAATATTTTAGGATCTATTTATCAAAGCACAAAAAATACTTGAAAATAAAGTATTAAATAAAGAAATAAAGTCATGGAAAATAGCTCCAGAAAATGCACAGAGCTAGGATGTTTGTAATCTGAATAGTAGCAATCTGAATGAAGCCTATTTTTTGTGAGAATGAGGAACTTCAAAATAAAAGGACAATTTCTCCCACCTGATTTAATTCATATGCTTTGTGATAATATCCTCTCCAAATGAATGATTATATGTCATGTCAGCATCAACACAGGCAAAATAAAAGGGGGAAAAACACAAACACATATACAATATATGACCAAATGGGATTTATTAAAGTATATTTTTTTACAGCTGACCAGACATAGGACAGGTGTTGTGCTCCCTCAAATCTTCAACTAGATTGGGCGATGGCGTGTAAGCTCCCAAGACAGCTTCCTAGCTTTCTTCTTTTTGTATAGGAAAAGTTCCATATTTGACCTATGTTAGAGATGTTTACTTGCTTTTTAGGGGCTTTATGGTGGTGATTGGTTGGGAAGCCACAGGCTATGTATTATCTCCATTTCTGGATTTGTGCTTTGGGATCTTTAGAGCACTGTAGTTGGTCTTAAGAAGGTGTAGGCGGAAAGTATTAACACAATCTTCTGCCTTTTAGGCACAAGTCTGCCAGAAATGATTTTTATCCATCTCACCTTATACTAAATCCAAGCATTTCTAACTTAGAGAGTGAGAGATGTCCAAACTGACATAGTCCCTTCAAGCCTTTACATTTCTCAAGACATACCAAGACAATTTGAGGCAATATTTGTAAGAATTTTGCACAAGGAAAAGGTCACAATATGTTAAAATATCATTTTGAGTTAACATTCCACTCCATTGGACAGAACAAACCATCCTATCTTCTTCTAAAATTACTTAGTTCCTTTTCTGGTGACTCAAGAATTAGGAACAAACCTCCATTCCTTCTGAATGGGAAAGAAGGTGTTGATTGCCCTTAGGTTGGTCAGGATCCTTCCAAAGGGGAGAGGGGGGGTGTAGAGGTGGGAGTAAAGGCAATAATCTGTAAACTAGACCAGAGTATTTTTTTTTATTTTAAGTCTGATTACTACCATTAATCCATTTTCCAGGTATGTCAGTTTTTGTACTTGACCTTTTACATGCTTTCCTAAAGGGAAAAATCTAGAAAGGACTTTAGGCTGGAGAAATATTTATTTCTTAATATTTTCAGTTGAACTAAAAGGAGTTTTTTTTTTTTTTTAGTTTTTAAAACATTATTTTATTTGGTCATTTTCATACATTGTTCATTGTAAACAGATCATTTTCTTTTCCTCCCCCCAATCCCCTCCCCTTCCCTAGCCTAAGGGCGGGTATCACATGTGTCCTTGCTCTGAACCCATTTCCTTGTTATTGGTATTTGCATTAGGGTGCTCATTTAGCGTCTTTCCTCCATCATGTCCCCTCAACCCCTGTAGTCAAGCAGTTCCTTTTTCCCCCAGTGTTTTTACTCCCTCAGTTTGTCCTCTGCTTGAGGATATTTTTTTTTTTTACCCGTAGATCACTGCAGGTTGTTCAGGGACATTGTAAAGCCATTACTGGAAAAGTCCATTACGCTCTCTTGGACCACAGTGTATTAGTCTCTGTGTACAATGTTCTCCTGGTTCTGCTCCTCTCACTCTGCATCACTTCCTGGAGGTTGTTCCAGACTCCATGGAACTCCTCCACTTTATTATTCCTTTTAGCACAATAGTATTCCATCACCAACATATACTACATTTTGTTCAGCCATTCCCCAATTGAAGGGCATCCCCTCATTTTCCAATTTTTTGCCAACACAAAGAGCACAGCTATGGATATTCTTGTACAAGTCTTTTTCCTTATTAACTCTTTGGGGTACAAACCCAGCAGTGCTATGGCTGGATCAAAGGGCAGACAATCTTTTAGTGCCCTTTGGGCATAGTTCCAAATTGCCATCCAGAAACTTGGATCAATTCACAATTCCACCAACAATGAATTAATGTCCCTACTTTGCCACATCACCTCCAGCATTCATTACTTTCTAAAAGGAGTTTTTTAATATGCTTCTGCAGAAGAAAAAAGGGAAATGGGAAGAGAGTCTGACTCATCCCATGGCTGACTTTAGGCATGTTCTTATAGAGAAGAAATTGCTCTTCGTGGTGTTGGCTGGGCTCTGAGAAACTTTCAGTTGCATAGGTGGTTATGAGCTCATACAAAGTACAAAGATGCCAGACAATATTCACACCCAAAGTCTGTTATTTAATTCTTGACTCTTTTGAGCCTGCCTTGAAACTAAAGCATGCTCTCAGTGTTGGGAAGTATGGGGAAGAGGTTAACATTTACCCTGAATAAATTGTATTCTGTTTAGGTGTCTTATTTCTATGAGATGGGCCCCCAGGAAGTATCCAAAGGTTAGAATAGGCCTTAAAACAGATCTCTCAGAAGATTCATCCATTCTCTCCCCCTCTAAATATTTATCTCTCAGCTGATGACTCCTAAATCAATCAAATGCAGACCTCTCACTCACAGAGCTGAATCTCAAAGTTTCTATAGGATGTACTGTAGTTAAACATATTTAAACTAGCTCATTGTTCTCAACCCTACCCTCCAAAATGTCATCAGTTCCAAAAATTCCCTTTCCTTCCTTCCTTCCTTCCTTCCTTCCTTCCTTCCTTCCTTCCTTCCTTCCTTCCTTCCTTCCTTCCTTCCTTCCTTCCTTCCTTCCTTCCTTCCTTCCTTCCTTCCTTCCTTCCTTCCTTCCTTCCTTCCTTCCTTCCTTCCTTCCTTTTCTTCCTTCCTTCCTTTCTTCTTCTTCCTTTCCCCCTCCCTCTTTCTTTCCTCTTACCTTCTGTCTTAGAATTGATACTAAATGTAGATTCCAAGGCAGAAGAGCAGTAAGGTCTAGGCAATTGAGTTAAGTGACTTTATCAGGGTTACATAGTTAGTAAGTGTCTGAAAGCAGATTTATGTTAAGGAAGATGAATCTTCCTGACTCTATGCCTGGTACTCTAACCACTGTGTCAGATAACTTCCCCCTAAATACCAAAAACCTAACTTTTGTCTTTTAAATTCTTATCATGATTACACAGTCTTTTTTTTTTTTTAATTTAACCGAGTTCTTTGTTACATGTTATCTTGTATAATTCTCTAACTGCTTTAGAACTTTAAGTATTATTTCTCCAATAAGACTGAGGTCAGAAACTAGTGCTATGATCCCATAATTTTTTATCACCAACATATTAGTCCAGTGATGGGTTCATAGGATTAAAAACTGTACCTATGATTCACTGGTATATGGATATCCTAAGGGAGAAATTTTCCTTTACTAATGTAGGTTAGCACCTACTCTGAAACATTCTTTTTTAAAAAAACTTTACCTTCTGTCTTAGAATCAATACTTAATGTTGGTTCCAAGGAAGAAGAGTAGTAAGGGCTAGGCAACTGGGGTTAAGTGGCTTGCCCAGGGTCACACAGCTAAGACATATCTGAGTACAAATTTGAATACAGGTCCTCCTGACTCCAAGTCTGACTTCACCTAGCCACTCCAGAAACTTAGATTCTTAATGAGTTGTCTAGAGCAACAGTTCTCAAAATGATATCTGGGGATTCCTGGAGGTCTCTATGACCCTATTAGGTGGTTTTCAAAGTCAAAACTATTTTCATAATAAAACTAAGATCTTTGAATTTCTAATATGGTAAATATAGTAGATATAACCCACATAACACAAAAGCTCATTTAAAAATTGATTTCTTTTTTTTAGAATATGGGGAATCCTGAGAGCAAAATGTTTGAGAACTGATGTCCTGACATGTTCAATGAGTTGTCTTGGGTGTCACAGTCTGTGCCAGAGGTGACACCTGAATTCAGGTCTTCTCGACTTTAAGGCCAGCTCTCTATGTAACTATATAGCACAGATTCTGCTGGAAATCTTTGTTAAGTAAGCTTGCTGGTTGATTTTCTTTTTCTAAATGACTTGACTTTCCCACTGATTATGATGACATGGCAATGACGATGCTACATTTGCCTGAAACCAGACTTGAAAATGGAAAGACCACAGGGGCAAGTGGAAGTAGCTTCACTTTGGATTGTACAGTTTTTAAAGCTAGAAGAAATCTTGGAGGTCACAGTTCAAACTTTCTCATTTTAGAGATGGAGAACCTGAGACATCAAAAGGTTAAGGAAGTTGCCGGTCGTGAATGTCAAGAGTTGGAAATGAGGTCTATGGACCAGTGATCCCCTCTCACCATATGATGACTTATTTGAGGAGAGAACCTTATCCTGAAAAGTTTTAAGGCACTCTGTGTTGTCAGTTATCATAGCTTACATTCAAGCCTGAAGCACAGTTGCACAATACAGCCGTTCTTAATGATAGAGAGAGAAAAACAACCCCCCAAACCCCACCTCATAAAAACCAGCATCATGGTATGTAGATGAGGTTAAGAAATGCAAGGGGCCAAGTTGTGGGGGAAAGCCAGGCCAGAGTTCCAGAGTTATGCAGAACATCGCTTAAGTGAAACTCTAATCTGTCTTTTGAATGACTTTTTCGGGCAAACACAGCCTGGAATAGCCATTATGATGTTTTGATCCAGGCCATTCCACACGTACATAATGTTTTGAAGATAGTATTCTTCCTGGTAGGAATGAAAGGTCACTGAAATTTATGATTTCAATTATGTGAACAATGATACGACTCCTTAGGCAGCCAGGAAAACCTGCAAAGTGCCAACCAGGCATACAACCCTAATTCCAAGAGGCTTAAGTTCTGTTGCTTTCGGGAATTTGACTCACTCTGAAGGGGCTGTCCTAAAGACTTCACATTTCAGAAAATCACAAAAGTGGAGAGTTTGAAAAGACTCTAGGAGCGATTTAGACCAATCTATACTCAAAAAGGAATCCCTGCTATAACTTTCTCAAAAAGTGGGTATCTACAATGACATATAAAACACATTGGAACTGCTCGTTGGCTATGGGAAGGGGGCGGGAGGAGGGGAAGGAAAGAACATGAATCATGAAACCATGGAAAAATATTCTAAATCAATTAATTAAATAAAAAATTTCAAATGAAAAAAAGTGCATCTCTAACTTCTGTTTGGAGATTTCCAAGGAGGGTGAACACACTGCTTCTCAAGGCAATCGTTATTGTTGTTGTTCTGTCATATTTCAGCTGTGTCTGATCTTTTGTGACCCTATTTGGTATTTTTTTTGGGGGGGGGGGTAGAGATACTGGAGTGCTTTGCCATTTCCTTCTCCAGTTCATTTTACAGGTAAGGAAACAGAAGTAAATGAGTTAAGTGACTTGCCCAAGGTCACACAGCTAGTGTCTGAGGCCAAATTTGAACTCAGGAAGATGACTTTTCTTGGCTCCAGGTCTGGTGCTTTATTGTGTAGTATTTCCTCATTACATCTTAAGCTGGTTGAGGGCACGAGCTGTCTTGCTTGTGGATATTTGTATTCCCAGCCTTCAGCAAAGTGCCTGGCTTATAGTAAACAATAAATGCTTTATCAATGTAACTGGGGACTCAGTCCAGTGGCATAAGACTTTCCCTTCTGGTACCCACTGTGGGCATGTGCCCTCCCCCAAGTTTGTTACTAGAAAGGCAGAGGGACTTGGGTAGAGCTGTTCCCCTACCCTCTCCACCATGCCTGCTGACATTTTTTCACATTTCCTGCCCCTTTGCTCAGCAGCCCAACAGGAGTGCTTCCTCCCTCCCCGGTGTAGGAAAGGGGGGGCGGGGTGCCACCAGCACTCGAGGGGTAGGGGCATGGCACCCAGCCTAGGGATGGAATGGGGGTGGGGCCCAGGACTCTGGTATGCCATCTCTGGCCTATACCCTTACAGAGTTTAATTTTAAGGTGAGAAGACAACAAGGAAGGGAAGCAGAAAAGCAACGGAGGAGGAGGTAGCCAGGTAGACAGAGTTGGTGATATCATAAGGATGAGAGATGACTGGTCTTGGCCCTTCCTCAAAATGGAACTCACCAGGGGGAGAAGGGGAACACAGAAGGGCCTCTCTGGCCTCTCTGGCCCTCACACACTTCTCCTGGCACTTCAGGAGTTGACATTCAGTGGCTACACTACCCTATGGGATTGCCCCCTCCTAAATCTTGGTAGCTAGAGTGGGAGAGATTACTCCAGCAAGGATGGTTCAGGAGTTACTCTTCCACCATGCTGCCGCTTCCCTCCCAACACCCGCACTGCACGTGGCCCTCCAGCAGCAACCACGTGATGAAAACGGAGCAGGGAGGGGGCGGGCACTTCCGGGGTACCAGAGGTCGCAGGGGCGGCAAGATGGCGGCCCCCTTAGAGCTCAAGTGCTGGGGCGGCGGTTGGGGGCTTCCGTCTGTCCACTGCGAGTCTCTGGTGGTTCTGGTAAGGAGCTCGACCCTCGGGGAGGGTGGGGTGGGAGGCCGCGGGCTCGGAGCGTGGGCTCCTTCTGCGGTCACTTCTACCATTTCCCGGGAGCCATTCTCCTCTTCCACTGCCGGGGGACCTGGAGCGAGGGAGGGGGATAGGGGTTGGAGTGTCAAGTGGGAGCGGGGGAGGGTCGCTGGGTATTCTCGGAGCAGGGGCTCTAACCCGGCTCAACGTCTTACTGACCCTGTGACCTTGGTCCAGTTACTGCCTCTCTCTGGGCTTCAGGTTCTTCAGCCTCCCTTTGTAAAGAGCGAGGAACAGGCTAGTAGGGGGAAGGAGGACATGCTAGCCCCCCACCCTTGATGTTAAATGGGAGTTAGGGGTGGACCCGATGACCCTAAGGGCCCTGCCACAAACTGTCAAAACTTGGAGGAATGGGTTTGAGTTTGCCCCGCCCCCAGCTCAGCTGTCAGTTGTGCTATAAGGGTCAGCCTGACACCCCTGGTTCTTCAAGTGCGGGATCATCTTGGGAAAGCCTCCTAGAATGAAATACCCCCCCCCCCCATCCCGCCCCCGCACCTATTTCTCTTTCCCAGCCCCGCATTTTAACCTATCCTGCTCTTCCATTTTGTCCTCTCCCTATCCTATCTTGCTCGACCCTCTCATCCTGCTCTCTCCCCATCTTCTCCTTCCTCCCCTTTCCCACCTTCCATCCTGTCGGGTTCCGTCCCCAGCCGCCTCGGAGTCTGACTCACATCTGGCCAGGTGTATCCTGCTGTCTGTCGTAGAAAGATGATGATTTGAAATCAGTGTTTTGACGTGATGTGTCCGCACCCGGACTGAAATGTTTTACCGCACACTCTATTTTCAGGCTTATGCCAAGTTTTCTGGTGCGCCCCTGAAAGTCAGTGTTATAGATAACACCTGGAGAGGTTCAAGAGGTAATAGTGGAACATTTTAAACTTTTTCTTCCGCCTCGATCTTCCAAATATTTCAGGTTAGAGTGGTAAGGTTGAACTTGATGAACTTGACAAAGGGAGGAATGTCTTTAAAAAAAGTCTTATGCATGTTGCTTTTAGGATAATTAAAGTTGTGTTTGGGGTATTTCAGTTCCTGAGATGGGCCAAATCAGAAGTTAAAATTATGTGTAATAAAAATGTCCTCAAAAATTTCCTTTTGCAAATTAAAAACATGCTTATTAATATTTTGCCCCTACAAATGTGAATTTGGTATACATTTTAAAGCACTGGCCAAGTTAAATGAAATGTTTTGTTGTATGTAAACTGTTCTTCAATTACTTATAGTTCTGATTTATAGGAGATGTACCTATTTTGACATCAGAAGACAATATTGTATCTCAACCGGCAAAAATACTTAATTTTTTGAGAAAACAGGTGGGTGGTCACTTTATTTAAGACTGTTGCCCTGCTCATTTTGCTCATTTTGAGTTTGCTATTTATTTTTTTCTTAGTGCTTTTTATGGTTAAACATTTTTTCTTAAAGAAAAATTATTTTTATTGGGTACATCTGTCCTTTATTTGTATTCTCTTAGAGTATTTAAAATGTATCTCTAAAGAATGGATAATTATTCTGTAGGAACTAACCTCTATCTATGTTTGGCTTTGAAGCCTATATAGATATCTATATCTTATGTATATATTATATGTTTCATGTATATGTGTATATATGCTCATATGTATACAACATATATTCCCAGTTTATAATTTTGTGCACTGAATTTGCCAATTGGGTGTAATCTTGAACTAGCCATTTGACTTCTATGCCTCAGTTCTCTCATCTAAAAAATGAGGGCCTTAAACTACATGGCCTGTAAGGCCTCTTCTAGCAATAAATCTGAGATCCTATGAGCTCCAAGTTGGAAGAGGTCATTTAGTTTAATTCTGGGTCTGATACGTGAATCCCTCAGTAAGTGGACATCTTTTTCTTGAACTACTCCAGTAATGGAGTACTCATTACCTAATGAAGCAAACCATTTCACCTTAAAATTTTTTTTTAGTTTTCAAGAAATTTCTGTTTATATTGAGCTGAAATCTACCCTTTGTAATTTCTAGGTTCACCCCAATGGACCTGGTTTCTCCCTTAGACAATGTAGAATCAATCCTTAGACAATGTAGAATCCAAAGCCCATTTTTCCTTTCAAATATTAAGGCAGCTATCATGTTTCCTCAGTTTGTCTTTAATGATATTTTAACTATAAAATGAAGGTATAAATGATTGATAATTACACTTAGGTATATAAGGTCATGTAGATGGTACTGTGGATAGAGTACTGGGCCTGGAATCAGGAAGACATCTTCTGGAGTTCAAATCTGGCCTTGAAAACAGATGCCTCCTATCTGTTTGATTCTGGGCAAATCAATCAACTCTGCCTCAGTTTCCTCATCTGAAAAAATGATCTGGAGAATGAAATGACAAACCACTCCAGTAGCTTTGCCAAGAAAACTCCCATTAGGATCACAAAGAGTTGGACATCACTGAAATGACTTAACAACAATTATAGTTATATGACTAGACTTGACTTCATAGTTTTCCTTAAATGAGAGTGTAGCCTAGTGGATCAAGAGTTGGCCTTTTGAGGCCAGGAAGACACTGATTCAGTTCCTGCTTCTGACACATCCTGGCTATGTGACCCATGGCAAATAATTTAACCTCCCTAGATAACTCACTAAACTATAACTTATAGGGAAGGTGTCTCCCTCTAGAGAGTTTTCTCAACTTGAAGTTCCATATATCAGTGAAATCATAGGACAGATCTCTTTGTCTATTCTATACTAATCAGTTATTCATCAAACTACTTGAATGCTCGCCATGTTTATAGTAACATAATAAACATACAAATTGTAGTATTTGGCAATCTCCAAACTTGCCCTACATTTTTCCAACTGCATATTTATTTGCTTAAGTAGTCAAGTCCTCATTGTTTGAAGCTTATTTCTTCCTCCCCTTAAAATTTTTACCAAAACTTGAAGTGCATTTGAGATAGACACTTTTGATTTGGTGGATATTAATTACATAAGGCTTGTGTTATGGTAGCTAGAGATAGACATATGTAAAATTAAAATAGACAGATTGGGAATCATTTCCTAATAGACATTTCTGTACCACAAATATTGCAGGCTGATTACCAGTGTCTGGCAGCTTCAGCAGAAAGGCCAGGGAATGGCTATGTGTCTCCTTGATATGATCCTTTCATGTAAGAATGAGCCATATTTATAGACAGAAATGTGAACCTTTTTTTTTTCAGCACTTTCCTAAGCACTTACTTTGCTCTAAAATTAACATATATAGTAACTTCTAATACAATAGCTGAAGCATAGTTTTGTGACTGAGCATAAAGAAAAATTGACCAGAGTTACAGAAGTAACTTGAATTAAATGGAGATAGCTTTCTAGATAGAAAATTATAGAATATATTTTTATAGATTAGTTGTACGCTAATTAGTTGTAGTATTAAATACTTTATCTGTCTAATCGCATTAATAAATCCATCTGAGTTGCTTTTGTAGATTAATAACAAACTTTTTATTTCTCTCTTATGCTCTTTTAATGCATTTGTCTTATAAATCATTGTTAGAGTAAGATTCCTAATTTGTTTTGATTATTGCTTGATAAGGACCTTGACTGTCTTTGGGTTGTTTTGTTTTGTAATAGAAATATAATGCTGATTATCAACTTTCTGCAAAACAAGGTGCAGATACATTGGCTTACATTGCTCTCCTTGAAGAGAAGCTTCTTCCTGCAGTGGTGAGAGTCAACCAACGTTATAATTTAATGATCTTAGTGGAAACAGTTATTTTCTTATAAACCATGTATTAGTTATATTAGGATATGGGGAAGCCCACTGTTTAGAAAAACATATTCACTAAGAATCCACAATGGGATAGGCCCTAATTGCATTGTGAACATAGTGCTGGCTGCCAATATCTTTTTTGTTTTTTAAACCCTTACCTTTCATCTTAGAATCAACACTGCATATTGGTCCTAAGATAGAAGAGGGGTAAAGGCTGGGCAATGGGGGATAAGTGACTTGCCCAAGGTCACACAACTAGGAAGTGTCTGAGGCCAATTTTGGACCTCCCATCTCTAGTCCTGGCTCTCAATCCGCTGAGCCACACATCTGCCCCTATCAGTATCTTTTAGAAAATTAGATACCTTATTTAAATATTATGAAAATATAGTGAAGGATAGCTAGGGGGCTCAGTGGATAGAGAGCCAAGCCTGGAGATGAGAGGTCAGTTTCAAATCAGGCCTCAGATACTTCCTAGCTATGTGGCCCTGTACATGTCACTTAACTCCAGTTGCCTAGCCCTTATTGCTCGTCTGCCTTGGAACTGATACTTAGTATCAATTCTAAGGCAGAAGGTAAAGGTTTTTTTAAAAAGCCCAAAACAGAATGATGCACAGTGTTATTTTTGTGGGTAGCAAATTGTACTGCCAGAAGACTGCATAATAATACTTTATTCCATGGACTTAGATGGACTATAATAATTAATAAATCCTATAATTGGTCTAATATTTTATTTAAGAGCCCTTCTAATTAAGATTTAGCTCAGAGGTTTAAGAAAAATTATAATATTCACTTTTTAAAAGAAGCATTCTTTTTAGTGTGCTTTTCTTTCATGTAGCTTCACACATTCTGGGTTGAGAATGACAATTACTTTAATGTGACAAAGCCATGGTTTGCTTCACGGATTCCATTTCCATTGAGCTTGATTCTGCCTGGAAGAATGTCCAAAAGAGCATTGAACAGGATCCTTCTGACCAAGGGAGAGCCTCCTCTCTACCACCTTAAAGAAGTAGAAGCCCAGGTACAGTTTGAATGTGTTCAGAAGGCATGCACACCAGCCCAGGAGATGGGGGAAATAGCAAAGACCAGCTTGTTACCCAAGGATGCCTTACTTGAGCATCGAGTATAGAGTGCTTTTTCTATTCTTGAGTTGAAATTTCTTCTTATTAGATATATAGAGATGCCAAGGAGTGCCTAAATCTTCTGTCAAACAGATTGGGAACATCTCAGTTTTTCTTTGGAGATATGTGAGTGTTATTTCTTTTTAAAATATCAGTTTAATAGTGCATGTACATGTATAAAATTGGAGATCATTCACTGAACAAAACACATTTTTTTTGGTAAAAATATAATAGTTCTTCATTATTTCTATATTAGATTAAGGGCTTTTTAGTATAAAATATTTTTCCTTATTCTTCGGGTCAGAGTTAAGGATGTATCTGCTCTTCCTAAGAACCTAAGAAGTATGAAGGGCTGCTCTGTTACCCACCATCTCTAGTCCTAGGCTAACCCTTGTGACCACAGATGTATGTTTGCATAATTTAAGGTCTCACTGATTTCTTAAATAACAGTAAGTTAAATGATTGATTAAAGGTTTGGTAGATACTTAATGAGTTTGACCTTCTGAATTGGGATAGAAATGAAAGTACTTGTTTTAGCACTACCTAATATTTAGAAGTAAGAGGACTTTGTGTACAAATTCATTTCTGACAAGACTCCAAATGAGTATTTTCCTATTTTGTGTAGACTAAAAGTAGTTTCTTCCTTTCCTACAGACCTACTACCTTGGATGCCTATGTCTTTGGTTTTCTTGCACCTCTTTATAAAGTACACTTCCCTAAGGTCCAGCTACAAGAGCATTTGAAACAACTTACCAATTTGTGCCGCTTCTGTGATGATATCCTGAGTTGTTACTTTAGGCTCAGCTTTGCAGGTAAGCAATCTTTTTTGCCTTGATCTTTCTATCTTCATGTACACACCAAGGAATTTTTCTTTCATGTAGAAATTTAATAGAAACTTAAAAAAAAAAAAACTACTATGATTGTGTCATCATAAAGGAAATTTGTGAGTTTTTTTAAAAGGACTTGCCTCAAGTCTAGGTGTTTCATAGTACATCTCAAAAGTTGTATTTTTGAACTCCCCAGTTTATTCTTGTATGTTGTTGATCCAAATGTAATTGAAGATATAAGAGATTTTTTAAAAATTATTTTCTGATTCTCTAAATTTCACGTTTTCAAAATCCTGAACCTTATGAATAGATTCTCGCTATTCTAGATACTTAATTAGAAAACAAATACATACTGAGTATCTTCTGATGAGACAGAGAGGCAGCATTTTTCTTTAAAGGATATAGGCAATTAGTTTCATGCTTACCTGTTACCCACAGCCTTTGCTTGTTGCTCACAGTCAGCAATGGTTTGACTTATGGTGAGGGATACTTCATTGGCCATTAACTTACACCCCAAATGTTTGTGATGGATTGGAAACATTGATTACTTAGGGGAATTTGGTGCCATGTGCCTGTGACAGTCTGGTGTATTTAGGTGAACGTGAACAGAAAATATATCTGACACCTTACTTCTCTTATAAAAGATATAAGATATCCAGCGGAATGAATGTGTGTTATTGCTGGGGAAAAGAGAATGATTTTGGAATAATTGAAGTAGCAAGTTATGGTACTCTTGCTAATGAAGGAAGACCACACAGACACTTTGATAAACGACACAATCAGAATGAGTGGAAAGCATCTGACAGCTTGAATTTCGGAGGGAAAATGCTCACTCTTTGTCTTTCACTAATGACTAAAACTATAGTATGAAACTTTAGCTGAAATGGCTTAAGTTGTCATGCATTTCATCTATAATTCTTCTTTGATGCCACATTTGGAGTTTTCTGTTTGGAACATGAATTAACTTTGCATTTAGGCACAAAATGCTTTTTCTCTTTGTTCTGGCACTCATACTGCAAGTGTTCTAAATGGGCTTTGCTTGGCTTCAAAATTTCTCGTCACTCTGATTTCTATCTTGGCTTTTTAGGCTTTTCTCCAGCCGGACAAGATATAGTAGATGCAAATCTGCAGAAACTCACACAGCTTGTAAATAAGGAATCCAACTTGATTGAAAAGGTCATGTTTGCTTTTTCTCTGCCAATTCTTATTTCCACTTTTGCAGACTGTGTTGCAATTTAGGTGTGCATTAGTCTAATGTTTAATAAATTACACTTATCATTATGGGGCTTGGGGGAATATTTTTGAAAGGGGGGGGTTTAAATAATCATTTATTCACAACTTAATATAATTTAGTGTCTTGAAGTATGAGGAAACAGAATGAGGAAAAGATGGCTGAATCACTGGTAATTCTGTTGCATAATCTAATGAATTGGGGGCTAGGTGGCACACTGGATAGAATGCTTGTTTTCTAGTCAGAAAGACTCATCTTCCTGAATTCAGATATGACCTCAGACACTAGCTTAGCCTGGACAAGTCACTGAACCTTGTTTACCTCAATTTCCTCATCTGTTAAATGAGCTGGAGAAGGAAATGGCAAACCACTCCAGTAACTTTGCCAAGAAAACCCCAAATGGGGTCACAAAGAGTTGGACAGGATGCAAACAACTGAACAACAACAGTCTCGTGAAGCTGATATAATGGCTGCTAGATTTGTGTCATGTTCTCATTTCATGGTCAACTACTTGCACACTGTCAATATTGGGTGTTTTGCAAAGCACATACTTGACTACTTTTCCTTTATAATTAGAGCTTCCCAAACTGATGGGCCCAGAAGAATAACAAACAAAAGTAAACTCAACTCCCAATTTATTAGCTGACTTTTTCCTTTTGTTGAAGATTGATACATATTGGACAGGAAAGCACCTAAGGTTGCTTATTTCTTTATATTATGATAACTTTAACACAAGATATTTC
Organism: Monodelphis domestica; assembly: GCF_027887165.1. Lineage (NCBI taxonomy): Eukaryota > Metazoa > Chordata > Mammalia > Didelphimorphia > Didelphidae > Monodelphis > Monodelphis domestica. The sequence continues at coordinate 495,330,772 of NC_077229.1, read as the reverse complement.
ACCCTATGTACAAAGTCCTTTTATTCCTTCATCCTAATCTTTCCCATACTAAACCAAAGGAGGATATCACAAGTGTTCTTCAGTTTTCCAGTAGCAAGTATATTTTCCCACTGTTTGGGGAGGGATAATATATATAATATATTTGAGAAGATGATGAGGTTGGGAATCTTCAGGGTAAGGTGAAGGATTTCACAGAACAGTATTTGAAAATAACAGTATTTAAGCTCTTTTGAGAACAAGGGCTCTTCTTCATCTTTGTTGTTCCATGGACCCCTCTGACTATCCAGTGGAAAAGGTAGATGCAAAATAAGGTTTTTAAATGCACAAAATAAGATTCATAGTACTACAAAGGAAGCCATTAACTTGGACCCAGATTAAGAACCTTTGTGTTAGATTTTTTTAAAAGTAATGATTAATCCTTAATTCATGCATAATGCTTTACATATGAGGCTCCCTTGTTTCATAATTTATGCAGTTCAGTTAGTTCTTACCATTTTGTGATAAATGGTGAATTGTCTACATTTTATAGATGAAAGAAACTAATAAAAATATAAAGACCTATTTCTGAAGTCACATTTAGTCACATCTTTAGTCTGTGGCCCCGTCCATTATATCCAAACATAGTGGGGAAGTAATATTTTAAATGTTTGAAAGATTAGAAAAGAGAAAAAATTAAAAAATCAGTTATTTATTAACTGATCCAGAGCCTTTAGATACTCAGCTGTTAGAGTTTTCCCTAATACTCCCCTCATATGGCACTTAGGAGACAGAGCTAGGGTATATATCAGGGCTGTGGGGGAAAATAGAGAAGTCCTGCTATGCTCTTATCATCTAATGTAGTCTTATGAACACTTTGGGGGTTTCCACACTTAGGCATCTTCATTGAGCTTACTCTGACTCCCCTTTGATCCAACACCTGCATGTTAGCCTTTCCATCCTTCTTATGGATAGACTTGGCAAATCATTCACCATGCATCTTTGGAGTACCATTATTACTGGCAGAAAAAAAACTAAAAGGAGATTTACAAATAATTCCTGTAAGGAAAAGATACAAAATTCTGCACAAATGATTAAAATAGCTTACCAATAAAATTGCTTTTAATTTAAAAAATTAGCTATTTATATGTTATTGAGTGGCCTTTACAACATGTAGGTATGCCATACCCTTGCATCTGTTAAATCAAGGTGAGGGTAGCTTTCTGCTTTATAACTTGTGACTGGGTAATGGAGCTAGTGAATGTCTGTAAAGCACTTTGAGCTCTGTTGGGAGGTCAGCTTGTTGAGAGGGAAAAATGCTCTTTATGCTAATTTTCCCATTTGGGTGACAACTGATGTAGGAGCCATTTTGTAACTCTAAGACAAATGCCAAAGGCTAAATGGTATTGTAAGACCCTATGACAGGGAAATCAGATCCTGAGAGGAACTAAGAAGATGGACATTGTTCGGGATCATCCTTATCTTGGTTTGGGAATCCAGCAGACTATATGAATCAGAGAATCCAACTTAACTGTGTTTCCTCAAATTCCAAGATCTTGTTTTTCTAAATTGCTTATCTCCTTTGGTGCTTAACTGCTCTGCATCTAGAAGGGGCCTAATATATGTTTGTTAAATCGAGTTGATCCTAATTTGCTCTGGGAACAACAAACCTTTTTCCTTTTTTTTTTTAGGGTAAATCAATTTCACCTGGGCCTCCCAGGCCTTCCTTTATATCATAAATCTGTGTCTCTAGGGTACCTTTAGGTCTGATTTGATTTTGGGAACAATCTTCATAGAATGAGTTGAAACTGAAATGACTCTTCCTTATCTCTTCCCTTCTCAGATGGGTTTCTGCAGCTCAGATTCATTCAGATCATTACCTTCTAGGTCAGCTTAATAACATTTGGCCTGCTTCTGACTAAACTTCACAGAATAGAACCAAAGGCATTATTACCTTTATGCGATTGTCCTTCAGTTCAGTCAGTGTATCAGAGAGGAGCCATTTGGCCTTTTCTAGCCATTTTGCCATTTTAACTGCAAATTAAGAGCTCTGTTAACAACCATTTGACCACATGGGCCTGCGAAACACTGTAGACTAGAAAGTTGGGTGTGGATGCCATAGTGCACACTAATGACGAGTCCAATAATTAGATGTATCTTTTGTACCTTCTGCAGATGGATGACAATCTTCGCCAAAGCCCTCAACTTCCTCCTCGAAAACTGCCGACTCTTAAATTAACTACCGCAGATGAAGAAAGCAATTCGTTTCAGCCCCTTTCACCCTGACAGCCATCCTACTCTGTGCATGTTCTTCAGCTGCCTTCAAATCATTTGAATGCCACAGTAATCTTATAAACATGTATGGCCAGAAAAAGGAAAGCTATTACAATAGGTACAAGTAGGACATTAAGACTAAAAGTAGACCCCCTCCGTGCTGCTTGTTCTATTAAGAAGCTTGTAGTCCAGCCTGATCATGCACTAAAACAAGGTTAGGGTGAATTTTTAAAAAGAAATATATTGTACTGTATGAAACTATCTTAACTTTTGCAAATTTTGGCCTTTGGTTCATACATTGTTGATCAAAAGCTATAAATCTGTTGTTCTGAATGTGCACTCTTAATTTATTCAAGTGTATTAATTTAATCTCCTTCAATTAATGTATGTAATGCTGTATAACTATTTGTCTGAGGCTTTTTTTCTCTCTTAAGAAGCCCATAGTCTCCCTCAGGATTAGGAAAAGGGTAAAAGCTTTCATAATTAATGAAAATCCTGTCTTTAAAAAGAAGTAAAAATGTACTTTTAATTAGGCTTTCACAATCCCAGTCTCTTTTGGTTTGGGGACTATAGATCAAATATAAATGATGGTTTCACATAGTATTGCCTGGCTAAATGCTCTTTAGGATAATTTTTATCACATGCACAGTGTGCACAGTAGGCTAGCAAGGCTCCTGATTAGTATAGTAGTCAATGTGCCAGCTGTATACAACGATACTTTAGGCTTATCTCTAGATTCATTTGGGGGTTAATTTGGATTCTAAGAGATTTGGGTGTGTTGGTATTGAGATACCATATCATCTCTTACTTTGGCAAGCTGTTAATAATCACTCAGAAGGAGCCCAGGGGCTAGAATAACGAGGATACTGCATGCCAAATTCTGTACCTATCCAGGCTTTGCTTTGTCCAAACCATTAGAAGAACATGGTGTAGTCAAAACCTTTACAACCACCAGCTTGGCTGTTTCTTAGACAGCAGTTGAAAAACCCAAAGGCATAGATTAGAAAGCAGCAGTAGATTTTTAAGAATCTGTTTTAGCATTATTGATTACTAAAGTGCTTAAGAGATTCTGCTATGAGGGAAATTTTACTTCCAATCAGAAGCTTACTTATTCTCATGACTAAAGAGCTTCTTTTATCTTAGGACCACATCTAGGGTTTTAAAAAATATATAGCAACATGTTTTTGATCAGTGTCTTAAAGATTACTAAAGGTGCTCAGCTCATCTGGTCCAGTTCCAATTCAGAGACTCTTATGTCCTAAAATAGGTTTCATATCTAAGAGACCATTTCCATTTCATGTTGATTTGAGCTCAGCCATTTCTTGAACCTATCTTTCCTAAACTATTTAGTTTATTCTCTCTTTAAGTAAATATTTATGTAAGAATCCATAAATTCTTGTAAATATTGTATCTCAAAAGTTTTAACTAATTGAGAAATTTCATCTTTTAAATTTCCTTTATTTCTTCAATTAATTTTAAAAGAGTATATTAACTAGTTTTCATGTTACTATTTAAGTAGTTATTTCTGCTTCATTTATTTATAAGGATGGGTTTAGATATAACAGCTACCAAATCTACATGAATGTTTTGAAAATCATGAACTTGGGAATTTATGTTTGGGAAGCATTTGTGTAACAGAAAACAATGAGCATATTTATGAATCGTACTTTTGTTTATGCTTTGTTAAAAAAGAACTATTTTAGCAAGATCCTCAGCTTTGCTTAAAGATAGATATTGTTTCTAAATGAAAATGTTCAAATTTCCACAAGCATAAAATATAATATTAATAGTGGTTTATATTTAGATGGCTTTATGTTCATCTCCTTTGATAGCATCTTTTTTTTTATTTCATAGGTAGGATCAGACCCAGATGTTATTTTTATGTGCTAATATTTCATAGTAAACAACTAAACATAAGTGTGATCCATTTGCTTATTGTTTTTTTCTAGCTTTGAAAGTCTTTTCCTATAACATGTTGAACAGCTGTTCCAAAATCCTTTGCTAAGAACAGGATCTAATATTGACAAACAAGGATTACTGTACTACAGTTGTATTTGCATATTTTTTCTCTCTTCGGTAGAGATCCTTTGGCTTTAAAGAATTTTTAGTTATTTCTTTTTGCTTATTTTTCCATTTAAGCAAATTTACATTTTGAAGCTAAACCTAGTATAAAGTATGATAGGGACCATATATAGGAATGAAAGGGGCCAAAGAATTTGCAAATTAATCAGGGATTGTAATCAATCTAAGTCAGTATGTGTTTTGAACCAAGTTTGAAATTTGAGGAAACAAGAACAAAATAGGAAGGTGAGTTAATAAGATTCATAAAAATAAGATTCATTTGCTTCATTCAGGTGGATAGTAGGTGGCATAAGTTGAGGGGGAAAAGTAGGGATAAGGAGTAAAGACAATACTTAGAAAACCAAGATCCAGTCTCAGATGTGATGTTTCAGATTAGTGATAGGACTCTAAGACTCATAGTATCTTCTTTATCATGGAAAGCTGTTTTTTCCTCCCATGAAGATTTCATACCAGAAAATCAGATTTCAATGTAAATGTGTAAATGCAGTTTGGTCACTTGGGAATTGAAATTGGTTAAATCAAAGCCAAGCTTGTGGCCTTTCAGTTTGTAATTCTATTTCTGCCAAGTGTATGTTACTGACAACCTACCAGAAGTATCTCAAGATATTGAAGACAGCCATTATGCAAAATCCATCCAATGTAATGGGACAATAGCATTAAGGACTTTATTGTAGGCAAATGCCATCAACATCACCTCAGTTTGTGTGCCTGATTCTAACTTTTGAAAAGGAAGTAACAGAACCAATACGTTATCAAGGATTGTCTGAAGAAGCCCATTAGGAGATTGTTGACCAGAGGGGGCTGCTTGAAGAAGGGATCTGTATCCGGGATTCCAGTGTATACAAATTGTATTATAACAGGAGGTGGGAAAATCTGGCTTGGCAGAGTCAGGAAGGTGTCATTTGACTTAAACTGGGACCTCATTTAATCATGGAACATGCTTTCCTAGGCCCAGAATGGACCAATAGACATGATTATCATAGCCAGTAGCATGTACTCATCTAATGAGTTGTCAAATGAGGTTGGTCTTGCAAAATGGGTAGAAGAAGGAAGGAAATAAAAGTTGCACACATGGCTTAATTGATCTGCATTAATTTGGAATTTAGATCTTTAGATCATTAATTGGATTTAAAGATACAAAGACCTGGGAAGAATTAAAAAAACTTTTTTTTAAATGGGAACATCTTGGTTGTGAAGTTTTTTTTGTTGTTTTTTTTTTGTTGGTGTGTGTGTAATGAGTAAAATGTTTAAGCATTAAATATTTTGCTGTAAGGCATTTTGTCCTTTAAAATTCTTACTACAAACCTATCCATGGCATCAGATAATCATAATTCCTGTACCCTTAAAGGCAAGTAACACAATTCAATTCTTATAAGCAAAAGAAAAAATGCACCTGCTTTGAAGGAGGCACTGTTATTTTATTTAAGAAAATAATAAAGAGGAGAGAAAGAGAAAACCATCCTGCCATGTTAGACCAGATATGTAGAGACCTTAGTTCTGGTCCTGCCAATGCCAATTATTCTATGACCATAGGCAAATCCCTTCCCCTCCCTGAGCCTCAGTTTTCTTAGCTGCAAAGTGAAGTTCTAACTAGCTCCAAAATGCTATAATTTATGATTTCTTGTTGATGCAGTTCTTGATGCAACAGTTCCCATTCCTGGAAAAGCTTGAAGGATTAGAATATTTTTCTGCCTTCCTATAAATATATAATTTTTGCCACATTCACAAGAGCATTTTTTTTTTACACAGGCAGAAATATAAAGGATGATAATACTGCTACAGCTTTTGACTAGGACAATACTAAAAGAAACTTCTTTCCTCAAAGAAGTAGGAAAAGAACTCATGTACCAAATTATTTATAGTAGAACTTTTTGCTGTGGTAAAGAACTGGGAACTGATGGGATACTGACAAATTAGGCATTAGCTAAACAAGCGGTCAACTCGAAAGAGTGAATTGAGAGCCGGGCCTGGGTTCAAATTTGGCTTAGACACTTCCTAGCTGTGTGATTAGGCAAGTCACTTGACCCTCGTTGCCTAGTCCTTGGTTCAGAGTTGATTCTAAGATGGAAGGTAAGGGTTAAAAAAATTGTTTTAAATGGTGGAGATAATTGCAGAGAAAGCTGTGAAAACATGTATAAGCCAAAAGTGAAATGAATAAGAACCAAGGGAATAATTTATACAATAACAAAATTATTGTAAAGATAACTTTGAAAGACTGGAACACTCTGTTCATTACAGCGACCAACTGTTATGAGATTAGGCCTAGTTTTCCCCTTAAGGGAGGCCAGAGCTTTTACAACATCATGGAAAAATACTAACATATTCCAAAAGTTGAGACAGCTGTGTCCCCCCCAATAATATTTTGTCTACTACCAGCTCTTTTCTGCTTGATAATAACCCCCCCTAAAATAATATTTTACCCTGATCCTTTTTGACACAATTTGGCCAGCCAGAGGGAGGCCATCCAAAATTATAGAATCAGAACTTCCCTTTCCGAAGAGCCCTTTGGAGCATGCCTCCCTGCTGGAGCACTCACTCCTCTTTCTGTTGGATGGGCCTATGTCTCTGGGTTCCCCAACACAGCTATCCTCATCTGAGTTATGTTATTAGTGTGGACACCTGGTCCCCTTTCCCTAATTCCTCTTCCCCACGACTTGCAATCAAGCTTTGCATTGAACTGAGGCATCTGAACTTCTTGGGAGGTTGCTGATGACTGGCTGGCCTGGACGCCTTTCCCTAGCTGGGTATCTGGATAAGGGCTTAACCTATGGAGAGTATGACACTGGGAATCCAGTTGCAGAAAGCAAGGGCCAGTAGGAGAACTCAAGACCCTTCCTGGTGGGACTCCCTTAGGCCAGATGACAGTCTCAAAATGTCAACCATAGTTTTGGAGGCCTCCTGATCGAGAGGGATTTAGGATACAAATCTATACCCACATGCATATACATACACGTGTACAGACACACTAATCTATATATGTATAGAAAATACACAAAAATATTTGTATTAGGACATGGCCAATGAAAGCACTTATTTTGGCTTGACATGTTTGTGACAGGTTTAATTTGGTTTACTCACAAATGTGTGATCTATCAAACTTGGAATTTATTCATTTAATTTTACTAATTTATTTTACTTTTACTATTTCTATTTGGTTATAAATAAAGTTATAAATTATTTAAGGAATATTTGATTTTTGTCAGTTTATGAGAAATAGGAAAAAAAATTGAGGAAAAGCATCCTTACCGTAAAATAATTCTTTTCTGGATTTAATATCAAACTCCATTATATCAAATACTAAAGTCACTGTCAGAAAAATAAAAATAAAATTCATCTTTTGGCTCATAGAATATTGACAGGTATTTCCTAAGCTCTCACTATCAGCTATCTCTGCTTCTTTTACTACCTTGTTTTTATCACTATTATGAGCTGATACAACCAGAAGGCTCATCACTGGATTGGAACAGCTCTCTTTTATAAATTAATTGTTTTTCTTAATTGGAGGTGAATTTTTTCAAACAAAGGCCTATTTCTTTTGCATATTTCAGAAGATATTTGTGTAAAAGCAGGCAAAATGAGGAGTCAAAAGACATATCTTAGAAAGGCTTCAGGACCTTGGTACAGGAAGGATAATGCTTCAGAAAATCTAGGTTTGTACCATCTTAATCTAATAATATGTGTGAATGTTCACTTTGCTTTTGTAAACCCACAAGGTTGAACAAAGAATAGTGACAGGAAATACTGAGTGGATGTAATAAAATATAGGGAATTAGGTTTGCTTATATAGGCCTACTTCATTTTATTGTGTTTTGCTTTATTGTGCTTCCCACATATTGCTTTCCCCCCATTTTTTTTTAAAACAAATTGAGTGTTTATGGCAACCCTGTGTCAAGCAGGTCACTAAGGCATCCTTTTTTTTTCTAAATGCAGAAATGTGAGTGGCATCTTTCAGTTAGGGATTCGCTTGGAGCCAAGTTCAGGAAATCATGGCATTATCCAAGTCTATTCAGATTGTCTTCAGTGACTGGATGGTTCTTTATTATATTTTGTGCATACTGCAGGGAAGGTGGCCTTCTGGCACCCAACAAAATTTGGGGACAAGGTCAGAAGATGTCACCTTTAGAAATTGAAATGAATCCTCATACCCAAGAATAGAAGCCATATGCCCCAAGATAGTGGTTTGTAAATGAATTTTTCATAAAACTGGAGTATCTCCCAAAGGTGCTCAAGTGACCAGGCAATATCAAGAAACTTCATCAAGTTGTTTTTTTTTTAATTTTGTTTTTTATCAAGGTAAAATATTGAAAAATGATTGGTTTTTTTTTGGGGGGGGGATACCTAGTTCAAATTGGTCATTGTTTATCTAGTACCATCCAAGAGAGAGAATACCAGGTAGACAGGATCATTCTGGTCATTAAAATGGTGTATTCTCCACTGGGGTGCAAATAGCTGTCCAAACTCTACCCCAGGTCCCTTTAATTCTTCTCTTACTTTTAATGACTAGTTTGTTTTTCCTAGGAAAAGAGATATTCTTGGTAAAGAACTTGAGTATTATTGTCACTAGAAACCTCTCTCCCTTTTCTTGGCTTCCTACTATCCTTCCTTACAATTTTAAATTAACATTGGTTTTCCAGTTTAAATAAATACATTCAGAAAAGAAAAAAAAAGAAGCACAAATATGCTTTGAAAGCTTTGAAAATTGGATGTAAAAAGAAAAACATATTATACATAATAGAAATCTGTAGTTTCAATATTCCCATTCCAATATGTATATAGAATTGTTCTCTGCCTTTTTTTGAAATTCGAGTTCAGAATAAAAATGATTTTTTAAAAAACTGACAAACATGGAGCTTCACATATGTCTTGAAGTATGCTGTAGGCATATCTATCTTTGGCTACTTTGACCCATGCTGATTCTAGATCAAACTATAAAAAGAATTTCAATACTTGAGATGTAAAATACAGTTATGATATGATGTTCACAGAGGAACTGTGCTTTGTTTCATTCAGAACTCATAGTTGCTGCAGTGTGTGAAATGAAATGGATGGTGATAATTCAAAATGGTTGTCTTGCTACTGAAAATGGAAGCTGTACAGAATGGAGACTTAGGTTATTCAGAGTATTCAACCATTTCAGTCAAATATGATTGGACAGAACCAATAGGTGGCCATTACAAGGGGGCAAATTTCTGTTTGATGTCAGGGAAAACTCTTAACAATTAGAGCTGTCCAGAAGTGGAATTGGATGTATCGAGAAATGGAAGGTTTCCTGCTTGGAAGTCCTCAAGCAGACACTTGTCAAATATATTATAATATATTTATTATATATATATATATAATTAGATAGATGGTTGAGGTCCCTTCCAACTCTCAAGTTCTGTGAATACACATGGATGGCCTCTGCATCAAACCAAGTACTTATGTATTTTTACACTTCTTTTCGGTGTTTATAAGAGGGAACATGGCAGAGTAGAGAGTAAACTGGCCTTGAAGACTGAGGTTTAAGTCTTGCCTGAGTGACCTTGGACAAGCTGCTCACCCTCTCATCACTCCAGGTGACTCTTTAAGACTATAAGTTGCAGAGAAGACAGTGACTTGCCTTGGTAGAGGGCATTTCCTCATATCGGCATGCCCCATGTCAGTGAAATCTGTGCTAGCTTTCTGTGTTTGAATTTACAAAACTTATATTGTTTAGTACAAAATACAGTAGGACCTCATTTTATGAAAAGTCAAAACATTTAAATTCACATATAATGATTGGTAATCAAAAAGATAAAGGCAGAAAATACCTAAAATTAAAATTAAAAAAATTATGTGCCATTTTCCCAAATGGTGTACAGTTTATTTATTTCATTTTATTTTTCCAAATGGTGTACAGTTTAAGCAGTTTGCCCAATCACACTCTTTAAAGTGCTGGGGTGAGTCATTACATTGTTTTGTGTCAAACGGCCCAGCATCAGTCTTTGGAGTTCTCCCTTGTAACAAGTCAAATCCCATAAGAGCAGTGCTTCTTTGTTTCATTAAGGCTATTTAGTGATTAATTATTGCCCCCCAGAAAACAGGAGTAGTGATGCTGGCAGCTCTGAAAAGCCTACGAAAAGTTGTAAAGTGCCTAGGGATGTTTATGTATGAAATACTCATTAAATAACGGGGTTTGCTATTATGCACAATTTCAACTTACTGAAAAGGCCTTGGAAAGTGGAGATAAGGTAAATTGAGGTTTTATTGTACCACACTTTAGAGAAGGCAATGACCCACCACTCCAGGATCTTTACCAAGAAAACCCCAAACCGGGTCAGGAAGAGTCAAACACAACTGAGACAACTCAACAACACTACACATATTGAACAATTCATTTTATAAATAGCCACATGAAAGTCAGTGGGTTATTCTAATATTTGCATCAGTTTTTCCCTTGTAGGCCAGAAAAATGCATTAGGCTTATACACTTAAAAGCATAGAGAGAGAAATGACTTGCCAAGACTACTTCAGTGTTTTAGTTTTCATGATCAAGAGAAAACACCACTGTTATTCATCCTTTGCTGAATAAACTTGGCTGGTCTATCTCTTGGAGACGGCTAAAGGTACTGAGAGCTAGAGGATGGAGCAAGGAGCTGAGTGAAATCCACTTTCAATTTCCCAATTTGTAAATCAGAAAACTATTTTTCATTTTTTTTCATTGATAATGATGTTGAAAGGTGAAGTATTTGCAATATAATTCAAGTTTCCTGGAAGACTGTCTTATTGTAAGAATTATATGTATTTAGGTGAATTGCTTTTATGTTCTAATATTCCTAGAATTCAACAATAGATATTTTGAACATCTATATTAGTATACTTGGTATAAACCTAATGAAATGTTGGCTTCATTAAGAAACAAAAACAAAAAATACCACCTATATTTTCAAAGTACTATCAGTGCCTGAAGTGTTACTATGTTGTGAGAAATGCTGTATAAATACCTAGAAGAATGAGTAATAAAAATGTGAGGAATTTCTGACAAATGAATAGAAGTTGGATATGTCAAAATAGCTATTTTCTCAACAAAATCTCAAATTGCTTGAGTATTTTTGGTCTTAATTTAATATCATTCCTTGAAGTGAATTTTCTTATTGGGTTGTGACATGAGGAATATGTAATGGTTTGCCATTTCCTTCTTCAGTTCTTTTTACTGATGAGGAAACTGAGGCTAACAGGGTGAAGTGACGTGTGCAGGGTTACATAACTACTAAGTATCTGAGACTAGATTTGAACTGAAGAAGATGAGTTTTCTTGATTCCAAGTCCACTTGTGTCACCTACTTGCTCAACTGTTATCTTCCATTGAGCCTACATCTGCTCCTTTGTAACTTCTACCCATTGATTCTAATTCTATCCTCCTCACTTCTCTATCTTCTTTCAGAACAAACGTAATCCCTTGTCCACATGACATCCTCTCAATAAATTTGTTTCTGTCCTTACATATCTGTTGCAAACTCAACATTCCCAGTTTCTTCAAACAGGCTAAGCCTGGAATAGTTTTCATCATGCCCTCTGTATCAAATTCCTTCTGAAAATGTGGTACCCAACATGGAATGCCATACTCCAGATGTGATCTGATGAGGACAGAATATGGGATCTTTGAATACAGTCTATTATTAATATGTTCAATAAACTGCATTAAAAGGGCTCACACATGTTTTATTTCCTTTTATTTTTTCCAATTCAATGTAGCCAAGAAGATGGCCAGAAGAATTATGGAATGTCTCCCATCTCAACCCCCAAACCAATAAAAGAATGGAGAAAATGTCCTTCTTTCCCAAGCCTGCAGGAGGAAACTGTGCCTTTTGCTGTTCCCTCTGTTCCTCCACTCTTCCAGACTAAGGAGACAGTGGAAACTGCCTTATCTTTGACCCATATTTTCTGTTTTAGAGAGGTTTGGGAAGCTGTAGGGAACACAGAAAATGCCTAGTCCGCCATCTTGTTGGTCATGTGACCTGTTAGACCACATTGTATTGGAGATAGCAAACACCTTGTGAGCTTTGGAAGGTTGGAACTTCAAAGACCTGGAGTCCCTGCCAGGATTTGCCAGTGGTCAATCCTGGGGGAGTCCTGAGGAGAAACTTGCTAGACACAGTCCAAGGTTATCTGAGACATAGATCCATACTTGACTATGCCTCTGTGCCATATTTGGAAGCGAAGCTGTTAAGGTAAGTGCTTCTCACTGATGGAGATAACTGTTGGGGAGAGTTTGACTTCTTTATTTTGGACAGTGAAGCATGTTTTGTAGCCTCTGTTCTTATACCAACTTCTTTACACATTTGTTGTTCAGTTGATCAGTCATATCTTATTCTTTGTGACCCTATGAGCATACCTTCCATAGGGATTTCTTGGCAAAGATACTGGAGTGGTTTGCCATTTCCTTCTCCAGTGGATTAAGGTAAATAGAGGCTAAGTGACTTGCCCAGGGTCACACAACTAGTAAATGTCTCAGGCCAGATTTGAATTTAGGTCTTCCTAACTCCAGAGGCAGTGTTCTATCCACTGAGCCACCTTGCTATCACCGAGACAGAGTTTAATTGCCTTGCCCAAGGTCACATAGTGCCTAAAACCAGATTTGAATTCAAGTCTTCTTGACTCCAGACCCATTTAGCCATATATCTTTGTATATTTTAGCTTAAAAAATTAATGGTGATAATAATGATAAAAATAATAGCTAACACTGGCACAGTGCTTTCAGGTTTGCAAAATGCATTGCACATATTATCTCATTTTATCCTCATTATAGTCCTTTGAGGAAGGTGATGTTCTAGTTTTACAGATGAGGAAACTGAAGTTCACAAAAATTAGGTAACTTTCTCAGGATCATACATCAGACTTCGGAATGGGGGAGTTGCTCTTGGTGTGGTGTTCAGCCCACGGCAACAATTTGATTCTTCTAAGTATCCCTCAGAGACAGTTATCTTCTTTTGAAAATTTTTATTTAATCAATTTAGAATATGTTTCCATGGTTGCATGATTCATGTTCTTTCCCACCTTTCCTCCCACCCCCTCTCATAGCCAACATGCAATTCCACTGGGTTTTACATGTGTCATTGATCAAGACCTATTTCCATATTATTAATAATATTTGCACCAGGGTGCAATTTAGAGTCTACATCCCCAATCATATCCCCATCGAACCATGTGATCAAGCAGTTGTTTTTCTTCTGTGCTTCTGCTTCCATAGTTCTTCCCCTGGTTGTGGAAAGCGTTCTTCAGAGATAGTTATCTTGAAGGGAATCGATACCAACATGGGTGAATTGAGTGTCAGGTTTGGGGCTGATAGCACTTTAGTTGTCTCCTTACCTGTCCTTGCTGTTGTCACTGGACTTCAATGACTTTGGAACAGAGTGAGGCTGATGACTGTGTGACTCTGCCTCACTTAAAACCAATCCAGGAGCCAGTCATTCCCCCATGATGTCTTCCAAAAGGAAGGATGAACTCTAACAACTCCCCTCTTATCTCCAACCTGCATTTCCCAGGAGATAAGCTCTGAACTTCAGCGAAGAAGATTGGCACAAACAAAAGGGTTAAAATGATGCAGAGAAAAGCAGCTGTCCCTTTTATAAGAGAACATGGAATGGAAGAGATTGACTGGCCAAGTGAAGGAAGACAGTTGTTTGGAGTAACGTCCAAAGCAGAGAACCAAGTGGGGAGGCACTTGGGCTCTGTTCATTCATTGTTCAAGGTATGGGCTGAGTTGCTCTGTTGTTCTTTGAGTTTTTTTTTCTACTCCAAGCTTAAAGCATTCAGTGAGCTTAGGAAGAGACTCCTGGAGGAATTGAATTTATCAGCAGGTGCCAGTGGGAGAGAAGTGTCCGACGAGTGGAGTGCCAGGATTCCTGCAGTACCTTCCCTTTACTGAAAGTAACAGCTATTGGGAGGAAACCTTAAATGAAGAAGAGAAAGGAAGCTTGTATGTTCCCTAAAAGCATCTCAGTCAAAGTAAGCCATTCTAAGTCACTATTACCTTAAGTCACTCTTTACTTGGGAAAGAATGGCAGGACATTGGATTTTGTATGGAATGTAGGCATCACGCAGGTAGTTAAATGGCACACTGGCTCTAGCATCAGAAAGACCTGAGTTCCAATTCAGCCTTGGGTATTTTTTAGCTGTGTGGTCCTGGGAAAGTCATTTAACTTGGGACTGCCTTAGTTTCCTCTGTAATGATAATAGCACTGACCCTCCAGGATTCTTGTGAGGATCTGATGAGATAATAATTGTAAAGTATGTAGCATAGCATCTGGCACATACAGCATATGCTGTATAGGTGTTAGCTATTATTGTTATGGCAATTTGGGGACAAAGGATTTGGGATGAACTTGAAAGGATAACACTGACTTCAAGGGATGGAGAAGAAGTAAGAGAAGGGTGATGAGAGAGACAGCAATTTGTAATAGTCTCAGAATTAAATGAGATCTCAGAAGCTGGCTGGTCCAACCTTTATGTAGAAAAGAATCTTTACACCATACGTGAAGGCCTCCAGTGACAGGGTGCCCACTGCCTCCTGAGGCAGCCTATGCTACTTGGTAAAATTCTGTTTGTTAAGAAGTTCTTCCATAGTGAGTCCCAGAGTCCTTCATATGTAATATTGCCTGCTTTCTGGAGCCAAGCAGACCAAGTCTAATCATTTCTCCAAGTGGTAAATGGGTCCAAGTCTTGTGACTCATGTGCCTCAGTTTCCTCATTTGTAAAATGAGCTAGAGAAGGAAATGGCAAAAAAAAATGGCTAGGAAAATGCCAAATGGAGTCACAAAGAGTTGGACATGACTGGAACAACTGAACAATAGCATTTATTAATTTAAATTTAAGCATCTATTAATGCTTATTGACTTAATTCATTGGCCTGGAACTGACTGTGCCTACAAAAGGCATCAAGTGACCTTTTCTCTCTCTTCCTTTTCTGTAAGAATGACTGTCTGAGTTATGTAAAGCCAAAAGGGATTGCCTTTTCTTGGCACACTGTCTCCTAGGCAATTCTGGGTTTGGGATGGGGCTACCTCTTGTTTGTGCTTTCTCTCCTTTAGTACAAGACCCTTTGAGATCTCAGGACTTCAGAAGAACCACCTGGGTACCATAGTTTAGTCTAGAAAGGAGCCAGTCCATAGGAGCAGCTTGCTTGATCCAACCTCCCAGTGAAGCTTCAGGAGCTCAGATACCATGTCCTGCCAGAAAGAGAATGATTTGTTCCTTAGGTATGCCAGAACTGGAAGTGAACTTGGTGATGGGAAGAATGTTTGTAGCTACCACTTTTAAGTTTGAACCTACTTTCTCTATAGGGACCAAGGTGGTAGAAAGGACATTGTGCCCCAAGTTAAGGGGATACATTAATATTTCTTTTCTAGCTATACTTTTTTTAGTAAATATCTCCTTATAAAAGCTAATTGATGGGGCAAGTAGGTGGCTCAGTAGATAGAGTACCAAGCCTGGAAAAAGGAGAACCTGGGTTCAAATCTGGTACTTCCTAGCTATGTGACCCTGGGCACATCACTTAACCCCAATTGCTTAGACCTTACTGTTCTTCTTCCTTAGAACCAAAGCTCAGTATTGATTCTAAGATAGAAAGTAAGGATTAAAAAAAAAAGCTAATTGATATTATTTGGTTAGTTGATACTGGGACACTAATCTTTGGTGATAAATACTGGGGAGAGCATACCAGACTAGGGGATCAAGCCCATAGAATTAGAATGACCCTGACTCCTCAGAGTTATTTGTAAAACCCTTATGTGTTTGTGCATATGTGGTTCGGGACAATAAACCTAGAGTTTATACAGATTACATGTGTGATAGCCCTTCAGATACTTGAAAACAGCTAGAATTTCCCCCCTAAGTCTTCCCAACATTAAATTTTTCTATTTACCACATGAATGAGTGAATAAATAAAGCATTTATTAAATGCTTACTATATGCAAGGCACTGAGCTAAGCACCAGGGAATACAAATAGGGAAGCAAGAAAATTCCTATTCTCAAGAACCTCACATTTTAATGTAACACACTGTTATTAATTCTTCCCTCCACAGAGCAAATCTAATCCTTTCCTTTCATGACAGCACTTCAAATACTTGAAAATCCTACCAAGTCTCACCCAGGTCTTTTCTTCTCTTCAAATAGATTACAGGAGCAAGAGAGGGACATGTTGAAAGGACTTTCCTTGCCAGTTTCCTTTTCTATTTGAGGAACTGAAGCTGTTGGCATAGTTACCATGACCTGAGGTGGCGGTAGAGTATGATCAAAATAAAAAATAAAAATGGACTTCTTAGCAGGGAATCAAAGAATACCATAGAAGAGAGAGTGGTACCAAAAAAGCAACCTTGATCTTAACCTTCTAGTATAGTCTCGCTGTAGGAAATGACCATTTATGGCCATTGACTGAAAGAGCTCTAATTCTCTACTTTCATGGAGAGGCTTACTAACCACTTCTCCATGTCTTCCTCTCCTGGAAGAAAGTAGACAAAATATTAGGTTTCCCAGAAGATTCTGAGATGGCTAAAGACTATAACAGAGTCCTTGTAAGAGATGAAAAGAATTGATTAAAAGAGCTGTAGCATACCCCTGTCCTTGCTTTCTAACTACACCCTCCCTAGTCACTAATGGAGATCTGATTAACAGTGTTGTGGTCCTCCTCTAGGAGAGAGACTTACTAACTCTTGCATCCTCTAAAAAAGAATAACTGATGGAGATGGTTAGGTGATCTGCCTAAAAGTGTTGTGGTCCTCCTCTGTAGGAGAGGGACTTACTAACTCCTGCATTCCCTAAAAAAATACTAAAACTGGGGGAAACTAGGTAGCACAGTGGATAGAGCACCAGGTCTGGAGTCAGGAGGACCTGGGTTTAAATCTTTCCTCAATTTATAGCTGACTTACCTAGGGTCGTACAGCTATGAGGTATCTGAGGCTGTGTGTCCCTTGGCAAGTCATTTAACCACAATTGCCTAGCCCTTGCTGCTCTTCTGTCTTAAAATACTAAGATACTAAGACAGAAAGTAAGGGTTTGTCTTTTTTTTAAGTTAAACTAGATATTTAGTTGGTACTAAAGATAGCTGAAAAGCTGAAAACCAGCTGGAATCGAGTAACACCCAGCAGGGAATAGTGGAGATCTGACATCCTGTAGGGAATAGCACAGATATAGCATCCACTAGGGGATAGGTCCAAGAAAGAATAGAATGATTGACCACATGTTTATATGCCACACGTGATCCTTAGATATGTTCACTCTTCCCAGTGGGAATGTATGTATTTGTATATGTATTTATGGAAGAGTAAGTTTTAGGTTTATGAGTAGTATTTTCTTATTACTCTTGTTATTACACTATAATGCCCTTGATTTGAACCTGGCATAGTCTCTTACCAGTACAAATAAATACTTGAATGAGGGTTTTATAAGCTACAGCTTGGAGATGATTCTGACCCACAAAATACCTTTAGGTTGGCATAATTTACTGGTGGGTCCAGTTTCTATATTTACATCAATATAACCAATTAAATTTGTTTCATCATTAAAATTCAATATGTAAGTCATTCCCTTCAAGCCTACATCAGGATTCTTTGTTTTCTCATTCTTTCTTGTTTACTGTTCCTCTGATATGCTCATATAATATCTTTTATTTAACTGACTGGAGTTTGAGGGAGAAAAGAATGTTACAGTCCTGTTCTGTGGTATCAGTCACAGCCTGATGGGATGCTTTAGGCATCTGTGATTAAGAAAGGCAGCCAACCATGCATCATCAGAAAAGATTCTAACATAAAAAATGCCAAACTTTGTAATGCAAAAAGAATATTTTTTCGACTGGGAGAACAACTTTCATGTAATTTCCCATTTGTAGCAGATTAAAATTCAACCAACATAAGATTGGGTCATCAGGCAAGAACAATGGAAAAGTGTTCCATTACATAAATCAAATTTGGGCATATTAAGCAACCTTGTTAGATTGATAAAACAGGAGGAAGCCTGAATGTCTTTTGGTATGGACTCACACCGTCCTTAAGTCTCCATGATAATGTAATTCCATTGTAAACTGATGATGGATTGCAAAATGAATGTTCAAAGCAACAAGAAAAGTCTGTAGCTGAAGAACAAAACTGGGATATAATAGCAGATCCACAGGAAGGAACAAACACACAAGAACCAAATTTATCAACACATAACACAGAGTTACAACATACTACTAGGCTAGAGCTTGCAAAAGACTTGGGGAATATAGAAATCACCAAACAAGAGTCAGTGCAAGACACGAGTAACACAGAACCATGATATACAATGATATTTGACTCAGAAAGTGAGAAAGACCAAGAACCTTATGACTATATCAACCTTTACAATGAAGATCACAAAGCTTTACAAAAGAGTGGGAGACAGATGATTACATTAACAACTCAAATCAAGAACAAATGATCCTGTCAGAAGAATTAGTTCAGGACATAGAATACACAAACTCATTAGAAGAAATGCTAGTATCGTTAGGAGTCAAGAATTATCAAGAACTTTATGAAAAGTATGAAGTTGAGGAAGAAGACACTGAATTAGAAGTAGAACAAAATTATATACCTGATAAAAAACAAACAGAAGAAGCAAACAGTGTAATGATCCTATCACACCTTCCTTTCTCTGATTTAGAACTTATCA
The DNA here is from genome assembly GCF_027887165.1 of Monodelphis domestica. NCBI lineage: Eukaryota > Metazoa > Chordata > Mammalia > Didelphimorphia > Didelphidae > Monodelphis > Monodelphis domestica. Next base: position 495,311,797 of record NC_077229.1, on the reverse strand, counting down.
CAAACTAGACTGTCAATTAAAAAAATATATACAAACTTTACAAACAAGAATAGCAGAGTTGCATGAAATGGTCTTGATACAACAAACAGTACCCCTGGATTACAATTTGCACAATATCAAATCAGGAGACAAAGTATACCTAAAAAGTTCAATAGAAAAATTGGCTACAGACATAAAATGGACTGGACCACATAAAGTATTGCTTACTATGCCAACAGTTATACAAATTGCAAGGAAAGACTCATGATTCCACTGTTCTCACCTAAAACCAGAAAAATTCATCATCACTGTAACTGACAGAGAAGATAATTAGACAAAAGATAATGCTGAGAAATGAAAACAAAAACTGATTAACATCAAAAAGTACAGCACAAAGAAACAATAGTGACACATAATGTTCGAGACAATAAGATCCCAGCAGTCAAGCATGCCACAACAAGAAGATAACTTTCCAGCCCAGAGGAAAAGCATTCCTGAGGAAAAGATTTTAAACCAGTCCAGAGGAAAAGATTTTAAAGCATCCCAGAGGAAAAGCATCAAGAAAAGCTGCTAGAGAGAAGAAACAAAGAGAAAAGCTGAAATGGACAGCTAAGACTTTGAACTTTGTAAATTTGTTTAACAGCTACTAGAGAGAAGAAACAGAGAAAAAAGCTCAAATGGACAGCTAAGACTTTGAACTTTGTAAATTTGTTTATATAAGAAGAGGACAGATGGGAAACAAGACTTATATGTAAGAATGAGTGTGTTGAAATAATGAAACAAAATTAATTTCACAGAAAGAAGAGATCCATCAGTCAACATTAGAAGTGGCAATCTGAAAAAACTTGATAAGTATTAATTCAACATAACACTATTGGAAACAAAACACAAAACCACAAACTGGTATATGTTGGGAGAACTTGTTTAAATAAACAAATGTCTGAAATTGCATTTATGCAAACTATAAACATGTATATAGTTAGTTCCATAAAGTCTTAGTCAAATAAAAAGATTAATAGATATTTCTATTTGACTGATATCAGGATGCAGAACAATGTATATTATTGTATTATATGTAAATAGTTTATAAATAATGTATATACTATAATTAGGTTATTAACATAGTGATAGAGTCTGTAAATATTTAGCATAGCTTGTATATATGTTGTACATAAGATTAGGTTATAGATTAGACCAGAGATTTAGATAATAGTTATAATAAGTAGGGAATAGATTAGGAGTAAGTTAAGTTAAACATAGCATAGACGGTTAGTTATACATAAGAATAGACTTAAGGTGCATTTGCAAATAGTATTGTTTTAATTGTTTATTTTAAAGCTGATGCTGAAATTGTGCTTAATGGAAATATATAGATAAAATAGTTTGAAAATAATAATAGATATATAAAATAGGAAAACTGTTTTAGTTAAATTAGCAAGAGTAAGTAGTATTAGCACTAAGATTTAAAATTTCTTTGTAATGGTTTTGTTCAAACATTTATTTGTACTGAATTTATTATAAACCCTAAAACTACCCTTACCCAAACTTTCCTGCATAGAATTCCTTAGAGTAGATAAAGTTAGCATAGAATAGTGATAGAGTAATTGAGGGAAGTTTATTATTTCAGGAAAGTAGTTAGAAATTAGATTTAGTAGATTGGTAACTATAATAAAAATAAGTGACCTTGGGAAGGTCACAACAAAAAAAGGGGATGATTGTAGAAAGGAAAACTAAAGCAAGTTCTGGACTTACTGCCACTGAGTTGGAACCAACAGCAGTTGAAATGTTAGAAGATATTGACAAGACTGACAGTTGGTGGGGGAAGGGGCAACTTGGAGTGGCAGTTGGTCTTGTGAACACTTCCTTCCTGGCCCTGGAACTGGAAGGAGCCTCTCTCCCTGTCTCTGGATAGAAGGGCCTCTATTCCTGAATTTCCCAACTGTGTGCTCTACCTGGATCCCTGTGATCATGTTCATTGGACAGAAGGACTTAAGGCAAGCAGTTTGGCTTGTAAAGCTGGTCTTTAGGGGCATCAGCCCAAAGAACCAGGTCCAACTAGCTCTGAAGGTCAGAACTTTCTTCCTCTTGCTATCTACTGCTAAAGACTTTGAACTTAAGAAAGTTAGCATTAGCATAGACAGGAATAAAAGAAACCCTTCACCAGCCTGTGAAGCCTGGCCTCAGCTCAAAAGCTGAGAGAGACTCAAACCTCATCTAGGGAAATCCCTTTTTCCTGATACCTCCCCAATCCAAACTTGTTATTAAAATTTATCTTTATTTGAATATCACAGTCAGATAAGAGGACTATCATTTTGGGGACATAGAGGGAGCTGAACCTCAGGATAGCCATTCAACTATGAACGGTCCTTATTGGACCCATGCTGGGTGACCTTGGTCTGGGGAGGCTTGTCCCTCAGGAGGGTCCATGCTTACTTGCTCTGGGGTATCTGCAACATCATTCTATAGAGAAGACATCCCCTTAGGCGATATATCATAAGTGGCCCATTTCTCAGGAATCTCATTTTCAAAAATAGCCTCTCGGCCGGGAGCATCTCTCCCCTTTTACCTCACTGGCAGCCATAGTCCCTCTTTCCCTTCAACTCCTGCATTCCCTATTACAAAACCTTCAGTATCTCCTGTTTTTCAATCCCACCCATTTCCCCTATAAATATTAGTCTCTAGGCCTGGCTCTCAATCTACTAAGCCACCCAGCTGACCCCTGATTGTATGAATTTAAGGGAGACCTCTAATGCCCCAGAGCTCATTTTTGAAACTCCATGGGACAGTGTAGCAGCAACAGATCATATCAAACATATCAGCTTTTAAGCTCTTGTTCAGCCCCACTAGTTAAGTCATCCAATATAAAGATGCATCATATTAACATGCCCCACGATGGTTAGGACAGCTATGTAACTGCATAGGTTTGGCTTCTTTTCATGGTCATTGGGGCTGAAGATAAATGGAAAATGAGAGTGAGAAGGGAACTTAGAAATCAGCTGAAGGCTTTTCAGTGAGCACCAGAGCATCCCTAACGTACAATCATAACAATCAATTCATAAATGAAGCAGACCATTTACCAAAAGGTAGGCAGAACTGAGGGGCAGTGGATAGAGCTTCAGACCTGCATTCTAACTAGGTCCTAAGACACTTCCTAATTATGTAAACCCAGGCAAGTCACTTTGCCTTGTTTGTCTCAGTTTCCTCATCTGTAAAATGAGCCAGAGGAATGGCAAAACCAGTCAATGTCTCTGCCAAGATAAACCCAAATGGGGTCATGAAGAATCAGACATGGCTGAATGGGCAGAAGTGAAGTTTCGTGTTTAGCCCATTTAGCCCATTAAAGGCTGAACCTTTTTCTCTGAAATGTTGGAGTAGAAATACAAAGGGGGGAAGATAGAAGGAAATTGACAAAGAGAAGGAAGAAAGCCAATTTGATCCCAAAGGGCCAGGGATGAAAAAATGGTGTAACTGATGATGGCTTAGGGAAGAATAAGAGAATCACTAAAGGCTAGAAGAGCCTTTCAGTTCAACTCTTAAATACTATAGGTTCAGCAACAGGCCCAGAGAGGGGCAATAATATCCCCCTGAGTCACCCAGCTACTTAGTGACAGAGAGAGAGAGAGAGCAGAAAATGGAGTTTCTAACTCCCTGTCTCAAATTCTTTCCTCCAAATGCTCCTGCCTCCCTCCTGTCATAATGTCTTAAAACAGTAAAAGTTTTATAGTGGTGCCAGCAATGATGCTCATGGGCTCATACAGCGCCTCATACTCATTTCAGTGTTCGCCAGGATGGACAATGTCTCAATCCCAAATTGCATGTGAAAGACATTTTATTTTCCCCTTAAAGAACATCAAAGCCAGGCTGGGGAACAGATGGCCTAAAGAACAAGTCAAAGCTCAATGGCCATGAGCATAAATTATGACATTGGCCTTGAAAGGACCAGAGCAAGCAGCAGAAGGGTTGGAAAGGCAGCCACTACTGAGCACTTAGAGTTCACAGAGTTATTCAACTGCCACTGGCTGAGGAAAAGATGTTAAATGTTTTTAGGAGGTGATGAGAATAGTGAAGCCACATGAGTTGGATGTCTCAACTGTGTGAGATCTATGTGATTCTAACATTACATCAGCAGGTTATAATGGCAAATCCACTTGGCTAAGAGTGAAGGTACATTGATTGGGAAAGCAGTCCATCAACAAGCATTTATTGTGTGCATACTGTGTGCCAGACACAGATCTAAGCATTGAGAGCAGAAATGGAAGAGCTTTGGTATCCAGGTCCGTGCCGTTCTCTTGTACAGGGATGCCCTCAATGTGGTGTCAACTGGCTTGGGATGCATGGGCAAACTGAGGCAGTGCTGGATGCCTATAAAAGCATCAGGAGTGATTTGTACTCCTGCTATTTTTTTTTAAACCTCACCTTCTGTTAGGTGTTATTAAATTATCCATCATACCACCTGTGTAACTTTGGCAAGTTTCCTCATTTGCAAATTGAAAAGGTTGGGTTAGGTGATTTTTAAAAAAACCCTTACCTTCCATCTTGGAGTCAATACTGTGTATTGGCTCCAAGGCAGAAGAGTGGTAAGGGCTAGGCAATGGGGGTCAAGTGACTTGCCCAGGGTCACACAGCTGGGAAGTGTCTGAGGCCAGAATTGAACCCAGGACCTCCCATCTCTAGGCCTGAGGGGTTAGATAATTTCTGAGAACCATTCTAGTTCTAAATCCTAGGATCTTATGATTTCTTTAAAAAGTTTTCACCTTCTGTCTTAGAATCAATATTGGGGGTGGGGCAGCTGAGTGGCTCAGTGGATTGAGAGCCAGGCCTAGAGATGGGAGGTCCTGGGTTCAAATCTGGCCTCAGACACTTCCCAGCTGTGTGACCCTGGGCAAGTCACTTGACCCCCATTGTCTAGCCCTTACCACTCTTCTGCCTTGGAACCAATATACAGTATTGTTTCCAAGATGGAAGGTAAAGGTTTAAAAAAAATAACTCACACCCATAAAATTGGCAAAGATGTGAATCACTGATATTCGAGGGATTGTGAAAAGACAGATTCTATTAATAGAGTTGTGAATGGACCCAACAATTCTTAAAAGCAATTTGGAATTATCTTAAGAAAATGACTAAAATGTCCATGTCTCACTGGTTAGAATATACCACAAAGAAGCCAGAGATGTAAAGGCTAATATACATCAAAACATTTATAATGCTATTTTTGGTATGAGCAAAGAACTAGAAATAAATTAAATGTCTATCAACTGGAGAGTGGCCAAAAATATTGTAGTACATGAAAAAATGGACCATTACTACATTATAAGAAATTACAAGTATGAAAAAGGATAAGAAGACATATAAATTACATTCACTACCCATGATCCTATCACTGCTCATCTCTTACCAATCATCAGCCTTGGATTATTTTCACCATCTGCTTCCTCTTCTCTTACTCATGGGATGCTCAATGAAGCTGGGAAAAGGCAAGCAACCATTCCAACTAGGTATATTATAAATTCATGTAAAACAACTTCACTGGGTTCTCATGTGTAGTCCTAACTGATTCTGTCTTCTTCTCCACAGAAGCTATTGCAAGCCATCTCCTCCCCTTCATGTCTCCCCTGCCCTTCCATCCCCTTTCAAGCAAAGACCTAACCTCTTACTTTGTGGAGAAAAGTGGGGCAATTTGAGGGAAGCTCTTTTGTCTCCCAATCTCTTGGTCTCAAAACCCCTTGATGTCACCTTCTACTCTCCTCATTTCCCCTGGTTCCTGACACTGAGGTAGCCCTTCTTGCTCCTTCTCTTTTACTTATATATCTGATGACTTCCCTTCCCCTAAATGGTTCCTTCTCCCTCTCCTTCATCCCATATCCCAATCCACAAAATCTCCCACATCCTACTCTACTCACACAACTAGCAATTTCTCAAGCCCTCACCACTTCTAGCCCAGTTTATGGCTAGTCTCCCAAGTGGTCCCCCTGTTTCAAAAGTTTACTCACTCCAGTCCATCCTCCATAGTACTGGAAAAGTGATTTTCTTTAAGTCCACATCGGACTATGTTACTTCTCTAGTCAATCAACTCCAGTGGCTCCCTATTACCTTTAGGGGGAAAAATATATATAAGTTCCTCCGTTTAGCTTTTAGAATCCTTCACAGATCTAAACCTATTTTTCAACCTCATTGGATATTACTCACCATCTCATACTCAGTGATCAACTTTTTTTGTCACTCTTGCATGTGACACTCAATGTTTCATCACTATGCCCTTGCGTTGGCCATTCCCCATACCTGGAGTGCAGTCCTTAGGCTCCATCTTGTATATTCCATCTCTTTTTTAAGGCACAGCTTAAGTACAGCCTTTAACATGAAGCCAACTGTCAGCCCACTACCTTCCAAACCACATTTTACTTATTTGTATTAATTCTCTTTATGTTTGTAATATGTATATACATACAATACTTTATACACACACACACACATTAGCTCCTTCCCTGTTGCAGGTGATTTTATTATATCACTGCTTGGCTAAGGAGTTAAATGAGAATTTCTGGGTAGTTTTGTGGAAGCTGCAGATGCCACAGAAGAAGTTTGGTAACTGAAAAATGCAAAAACTATATGTATAGTATTGTATAATATCCACATATTTCATCTTTTAATATAATAAATATACATAATTTCTTTTTTTAAGTTTGAAAAAAGAACATGAAAGCAAAAAAATTTATGTGACTCTTCTAGATCATGGGGGCTCCAATGTCCCTAACACCCTCTGATGTGGAAGGGATTGGGACATGTGGGTTCATATGGACTTGCTAGTTCTCCTGTTAGAGCTGAATTTAAAACTGGCTTCAGACATTTACTAGTTGTGTGACCCTGGGCAAGTAAATCACTTAACCTCTGTCTAACTCAGTTTCTTCAACCGTTAAGTGGAAATAATAATAGCACCTATCTCCTGGGGTTATTGTGAGGATCAAATGAAATAATATTTATAAAGTGCTTAGCATAGCGCTTAGCACATAGTCACATTTAATAAATGCCATTTTCACTGGGTTTGTACCCCCAAGAGATAATAAGGAAAAATACATGTACAAGAATATTCATAGCTGTGCTCTTTGTGATGGCAAAAAATTGGAAAATGAGGGGATGCCCTTCAATTGGGGAATGACTGAACAAATTGTGGTATATGTTGGTGATGGAATACTATTGTGCTCAAAGGAATAATAAAGAGGAGGAATTCCATGGAGACTGGAACAACCTCCAGGAAGTGATGCAGAGTGAAAGGAGCAGAACCAGGAGAACATTGTACACAGAGACTGATACACTGTGGTACAATCGAATGTAATGGACTTTTCCATTAGTGGCAATGATCCTGAACAACTTGGAAGAATCTATGAGAAAAACCACTATCCGCATTCAGAGGAAACACTGGGAGTAGAATCACAGAAGAAAAACAACTGCTTGAATACATGGGTCGATGGGGATATGCTTGGGGATGTAGACTCTAAATGAACATCCTAGTGCAAACAACAACATGGAAATAGGTTCTGATCAAGGACACAAGTAATACCCAATGAAATTGTGCGTTGGCTACGGGAAAGGTGGGTGGAGGGGAGGGAGGGAAATAATGTGATTTTTGTAACCAAGGAATAATGTTCTAAATTGACTAAATAAATTAATTCAAAAACTGTAAAAAAAAAAAATACCTGAGAGATAGTCTAGTCCAACATCCTGCCTAATGAAGAAGTAAGTGTCTGGTAACTTCTCCTTGAATCAATCAGTTAACCAATCAATAAAGGTTGATTGATCTTTAAAAAAAATTAAAAAAAATATTGTCAGCCTTTGCATTTGTATCCCCAGCACCTATCACAGTGTCTGGTATATAATAGATGTTTTAATATGTCCCTGTTGATTGCTTGGGGCAAAATGAAAGAAGTAGAATCAGGAAAACAATACATAAGACTATAACAATGTACGTGGAAAGAACACCTAGTCAAAATTGAAAGCTGTGTTATGACAATGACCAGGCTTGGCCCCAAAGAAGAGAATGCCTTCCCAACACTGTATACTTATAATGAACAAGCTTAGTCTTTGAAAGGAAAAGGAAGAATATTTTTCTTCCTTCTTTGCAGAGAAAGAGGAACTATGGATGGGGAACTTTGCCTCTAATATAAAAGTTTGTTAGTTTTGCTGAATTACTTTTTCCCCTTTTATTTCTTTTTTGTTATGAGGGATAGTTCCCTAATGATGGGAGAGGAAAAGGATCTTTGGAAATTAAGGTGATATATCCCTCCTGATTAGAGAAATGCAAATCAAAACAATGCTGAGATAATACCTCACACCTAGCAGATTAGTCAATATGACAGCAAAGGAAAGTGATAAATGTGGGAGGGGATGTGGCAAAATTGGGACACTTAATACACTGCTGGTGGAGCTATGAATTGATCCAATCATTCTGGAAGGCAATTTGGAACTATGTCCAAAGGGCTTTAAAAGATTGCCCACTCTTTGATCCAGTCACATACCATTTCTGGGTTTGTACCCTAGAGATAATAATGAAAAATATTTGTACAAAAATATTCATAGTTGTGTTTCTTGTGATGGCAAAAAATTGGAAAATGAGAGGGTATCCCTCGATTGGGGAATGGCTGAACAAATTGTGGTATATGCCGGTAATACAATACTATTGTGCTATAAAGAATGATGAACTGGAAGATCCTACAGGAACTGATGCAGAGTGAAATGAACAGAACCAAGAGAACATTATACACTGAAAATGAAACATTGTGGAACAAATCACATTGTGGAACAATGTGGAACAAGACAATCCCAAGGGACTTATGAGAAAGAATGCTATCCACATCGAGAGAAAGAACTGTGGGAGTAGAAACACAGAAGAAAAACAAATGACTTATTTGTTTATATGGATACATAATTTGGGGTGTTGATTTTAAAAGATTGCTCTATTGCAAAAATGAATAATATAGAAATAGGTATGCGATAACATTTGTATAACCCAGTGGAAGTGCTTATTGGATCTGGGAGGGAGGAGGAAAGAGGGGAGGGAAAGAAAATGAATCATGTAAAAATGGAAAAATATTTTTTTAAAAAGTTATATAAATTTCAACTTGTAAAAAATAAAATAAAAATTTTAAGATAAAAATAAAAGGAAATTACAGTGATGTAAAAAAAGATATCAATAGCAATCTTTATAAGATGAAAGGGACTGTTGAGTAGGATTATAAGGCTCAGATTAGTGTATTTTAGGATTAATATAATATATTAATATGTTTTAGTATTTAGTAAATGCCTACAATCCTGCGCCTGATCTATATGGAGAATAATCTCATCACCCAGAATGGCTGAGCACAGTAGATAGAGCACCAGGCCTGGAGGAGATGGGTTCAAATCTGACCTCATAAATTTCCTAGCTGTGTGCTTTGGGCAAGTCACTTAACCCCTTATTCCTTAGCCCTTGCTGCTCTTCTGTGCTAGAATTTATAGTAAGAAGGTAAGGTATTTTTTTTTAAATGGCTGATTCTCCAAGGGTTGCTCATGAGCCCATTTTTTACTGTATTTATCTTTATATACAAGGATCTCTTGTCTTTCCAATATGGTCTCTGACCCTTACATGCAGGGGCCATATGTTATATCTCTGTGCCCTCAAATCTTCTATCCATAACAGATGTTTTATAAACGTTTGTTGAGAAAGCAAAGGATTTAGGGTTGGAATGAACATTAGATATCATGTAGCCCAACCCCCTTCTTTTACATAGTAGGAAACTGAGACCCAGCCTGGTTAAATGCCTCAGTACTGATGGTCACAGTGGTAATAAGTAAGAGTATTTGACAGACCTTATGACTTCAGGTTCAGGGGTCTTTCCACTACACCAAAAGCACACGGCATGACTTTGGAGGAAGGAGTGGATAAAGATAGTAATGAGAAGGAAGAAGGAATGGAAGTCATGAAGAGGGTGATAGGAGTTGATGAAGAAACCAGAGAGAAAAGTAATAGATGATACAAGTGAAGAGGAAGATCCTGACATGAGAATGAGTCAGTTGATATAGAAAGCAGCAATGGAACCAGTCCAGAGGGTGGGAGGAGATCAAACTCATCACGATGACAAGCATGCATGAAGAAACTCTTTGGGATTTTTGGTAATTCCAAACAATTTTTAAGAATTTGTGATTTTGTAATATTTTGTTATATTCCCCCCAACTACACATATAGACAATTTTTATCATTTGTCTTCTGACATTTGTGATCCTGATTCTCTCCCTCTCTTGTTCCCTCTCTTCCCCACTTCCCTGAGATGGTAAGCGATTTGCTATAGGTTGTGTACAATGTTCTCCTGCTTTTGCTCACTTCACTTTGCATTAATTCATGAATTCTGATCAATTGTTGAAGAGAAAGACTAAAAGTTGACAGCTACTAAGGGAGTAACAGAATTTAATCCACATCCAAAGTGATGAGGACTTTTAGGGAGAGAGTAAGGAATGTTACCTTCAGAATTTCTTTGAAAGATGAAGCAGCCATATTCTCCAGCCTTTTGAAGGAAGATAGAAGAGAGGGAAGAGGCAAATGAACTCAGGTCTAATGAATGAGAAGCATCAAGGAAGAAAGGAAACAACCATTATGGATTATATGCTGCATCCTTTACAAATATTCTCATCTTATCCTCACAATCCTGGGAGATAGATGCTATTATTATCTCCCTTTCCCAGTTGAGAAAACCAGAGGTTTCTAAGGCAGTCAGAAATTAAATGAGTTGCCAGGGTCATATTGAGGATAGATTTGAACTCAGGTCTTTCTTACTCCAGGCCCACCATTAAGCTGCTGGTTAGGCAGAGTAGGGAAGATAAAGGTTCATCTAACTATAGTATCATTAAAACCGAGATTTTTAAGTTGTGTTCTTTAAAAAGCCCCAGGTGGATCTGCTCAAAAATTATTCTAATTTTACTGAAATAGCTAATGGACCTTAAACAAAGAATAACAATCACCGAATCCAATTGGATCTCATCTTCTTTAAGAAATATATTCCTGAAAAACTGACCGAAGTCAAACTTTTTGAGATTCAAATGACATTTTAAGTGAACTAGAAGAGATGGCCTTCTAAAGGAATTATATGACAAATTCTTTGGTATAAGAAATAATCACTCTTTATCTTTTTTGTAACTCATTCTGACATATTCTCTCTATATTCTCATATATTATGTTTGCTTAAAGAGCAAATGCCTATAAAGAGATGTGTATTTATTGTCATGGAGAGAAGGCCAGCTTCAGAGTCAGGAAGAACTGGGTTCAAGGTCTATATCTGACATAGACTGGGCTGTGTCACCCTGGACAAGTCTAAGGTCCTCAGGTAATTTACAAAGACCCATATTCCTGAATTCAAATTTGACCTCAGATAATTCTTAGCTGTGTGACCCTGGGCAAGTCACTTAAGCCTGTTTGCCTCAGTTTCCTCATTTATCAAATGATCTAGGGAAGGAAATAGCAAACCACTATAGTATCTTTTCTAAGAAAACCCCAAAATGGGGTCATGAAGAGTTGGGCATGACTAAAAATGACTAAACAACAACAACTCTAAGAACAATCAAGAGAGGGAGTTAGTTTCCTAGCTGCATGTTCCATGCACCACTGAAATCACAGGTTTGGACCAAACCAAACCCAACCCAACCCAAATCCTCCAACCTGTAATATGATCACATGGAAAATGAAATGAAAGGATCTCAACATCTTTAGGTATCAATCTGAGGAAAGAGAATGAATGTCAAGTCTTGTTTTATTCAACATCGCCCATAACCATTGGTATGTTAATAGCATTTGCAGATGACATTAAATTGAGAAGTATTGTAAACAGTTGAGATGACTGAGAAATGATACAAAGGGAACTGGAAAGGTTAGAAACATGGACAGGAAAGAAAATGATTCAGCACAGAGTAACCGAAGCCAATCGCACATCTGGGGCTGAATAAGAAGAAATACAGATATTCCGTGAAATAGACAAACATGGAAAATAGTCATTCCAAAAGAGAATAAGGGGTACAGGGACCCAGCCAGAAAGCTCAGTCTGCATTTTGGTAAAGCCTTAACTCCTCCGGATTCACTGTGCACTGAGAAGAAGAGATGGAACTCCTTCTAATTCGTCCTCATAATTAAGGGATGGTGAAGGACCTCCACAGGATACAAAGAATCGTGATCTATTCTAGAGTGAGAGGAGGCTGAATTCTGTCTGTGACATCACAGAGAGGTCCTTTTGAAGACACCAAAAAAGCCCTGAAACCCCCCTAAGGCAGGTAGTTTCTGAGAATGCCTGGAACTGGCTCTGGCTCTGGGTACCAGATGCCCACAGGAAGCTTGGTGGAATTAGCTCTGGAAACTGGAAAACTGGGCTGGCTGGTCAGAACTCTGAAAGCAAAGAGCAATTGCTTGTCACTGTTTCATCCCTTCCCTTCCAACAAGATGCCCTCTCATTCCTCCCTCAGTGCTCCCCTGTTAAACTTAATACAGAAAACAATTATTAAGTGTTCACTAGATACTTGGGGAAACACATGGATGAATAAGACAGTCCTTTCCCTCAGGGAGCTTCTCATCTGGTAGTATAGTTCATAATGCCACAGTATTTAAAGCTGATACCTTAGAGCTCAATTCCCTCATTTGACTAATGAAGAAACTGAGCCTCACAGAGATGAAATGATTTTTGTTCACCATCAGGGTCAAGATGGAAACTTAAGTTCCACGTTGCCTAAATTGCCCAGCATCTCCTGCTCTAGATCTTACCTTCTCCTTAATTCCTTGTGAAAAAGAATGAAAAGGGGGAAAGGGGAAGAAGAGGAAATATATTTTTAAGTGATCTACCAGCCTCAGTCTTCCTCAGAAGGTGTGTGCCTTCACACCAGGCTGGAGTCTTTTTAAGAATATAAATTCAAATTTATGAAGTACATTTAAAATTTTCTAATAACTTTAAACATTTAAAATTAAATTTATTTTTATTTAACAACATTTACATAGCACTTAAGGTATACAAAACACTTTCCTTACAACTGTCTTGTGAAATAGGTAATGCAAGAACGATTAGCTCATTTTACAGATAAGGATTTTGAGGCTCAGAGGGCTTAAATTATTATTGTTGAAGCTCTGAACCAGGCCTCTGATGAAGATATCCTAAGTTCAGTGAACTGCCAGCTATACTATATTGCCTCAAAGTAAAGCTCCTTAAGGGACCTGATTTAAGGAAGATAAAAGTTTTAAAATTCAAATATTCATTCAAATATGATATAATAAATATTAATTAGAATGTAAGATTTGTTAATTTTGTTAATTAGATTATTAAGAAATGTTAATTTGTTAATTAGAATGTAAGAAAGACTCTTTAAGTCTCAAAGTATTTCTAGTAACCTTTTTTATAGTAACAAAGAACTGGAAACAAAAGAGATACTTATTGATTGGGGAATAACTCAATAAATTGTGATACACAAATGTAATGGGGTATTACTGTGCTAAAAGAAAAGATGAATGTGAAGAAGTCATTGCCACATGAAAAGACTGAGAAGACATATAAATTGATCAGAAGTGAAGACAGCAGAAACAGGAAAATAATATGTATAAAGACGATGACAATAAAAATAGAAAGAACCACACCCAAACTGTTTAAATCATGTGCTATGCTATTATATTGACCATTGCTATTGTAGTTCAGCCACTCAGGCACTTTGAATTCTCTGTGACCCCATGCGCCATATTGTTTATGAGGTTTTCTTGGCAAAGACACTCAAACATTTTGCCATTTTCTTATCCGAAGAAGAATGTTTGGACCAAAGAGATATGAGAAGGTACTTCCCTCCCTTCCTGTAGAATGACTGTGTGCACAGAACACCACAAATTATGTTAGATTTCTTTAATATATTAGTTATTTCACTGAACTATCCCCCACCACATCCTTTAGTCTTTGTTTTAAGGAATAGTTCTTTGGGAGAAGAAGAGAGAAGAAGGAATATACTAGGAAATGTAGGCGATATAAAACAAAAGTGAAAAATAAATATAAAGGAAGAGAAGTCCTTTGAGCGAAGGGAGTCTTTCTAGTCTATCTTTCTATCCCTAGGACTTAGCACAGTATCAGCCACATAGAAGGTGGTTTTTAATAACTACTTATTGATTAATTGATATTTATTATCTGGAGCAGCTAAAGTGCTTTAAAGACTTCTTTTAAGGTAAGCATTCTCTTGGCAATCGTATATACATTATTCATTTCTTAATGAGACCTCTTTTTAATAGTATTTAAAAATAATATTTAATAATAATTGCAAAAATAAAGTCGAGGGCAGCCTCTCTCCGGCTCAGTGCAAAGTTTCCATGGGAGAAGCATGGCTGAATGAAGTTTTTGGTTCTTAGCTTCTAGGTATAACTTTGCAATGGCCATCAGAGAAAGTGGGGAGAAACCAGGCATATTTGCTTCCATTTTCCTATGGAAAGGCATCTGAGGTAGGATAACGGAATTTAGGCAGACCCCTAAAGCAGGCGAGGAAAGCAAGTCTTAGAAAGATTAGACAGCATGGCCAATGGCAACAGGAACCAGGTCTTGGGAGCCCGATTTAGTGTTTTTCACTCTGCCACGTTACATCAATCCCATTGCAATTAAACAAGTATATACGAAGTCTCTACGGTGTCCTGAGCTCCGGACTGGGCGAGACACATTTTGATAAGATGCAGAGTCTGCCCTTGTGGATCTCACAATCTAGTTGGGTTTTTTTTGGGGGGTGCAAATGTGACCCACATACCGAGAACTGGAATGCCCAATATTCGGTGCCTGGTGAGGTTGAAACACATTCAACATTTCTCCAGGCTTCAATGACTTATCAAATTTGCAAGAAATATGCTTGCTGGAGGAAAAGGCTTCGCTGCCTACCAACTATATGAGGTTATATAATTTAAAGGGTTGTTTGAAAAGAAAAGAACTGCACTTTGTCAGGGAATGTTTGTGGGACAACAACAATAACAGCATCAGGCATTGCCAAGAAGATCCAGGCCATGCAATTTCCATTAAACAATTAGACAGTGATGCTTTCAGGCAATTACACTTTTTTCCATTCTATTTTGGGCCCCTTGAGTGTTCCTGAGAGTTTTGCATGAGGCTTCACTCTGGTATTTTAATCAGAATTTTAGTGTATTTTCAGCCTTGGTAACATCTCCCTCCCTCGTTCTTCGGCTGCTTAGCAGACTCTCCTGGGTCTGATTTGTGGGCCTCCTTCTGAAAGTTTGGGCAATTAGATATACACAGCGGATGGACGCCTTCTGGAAAAAATGGATCAGCTTCTTGGCAGACCCCCCTGTCAGATTAGGTGTTGTTGAAAACCAGAGGCTTGCTAGACATCACAATTGTGAGACAGCTCAGGGGGGGCTCCTCTGTGTTCATTTAGAACTTTTCTTTTACAACTCAATTCTCTTTTCTTTGTCTTGAAGCCTCCTCAAACTATCCTCTGGAGAGAGAGTACTATTTTTTTTTCCTAGAAGCTTAAGGTACAAGAAAAAAAAATCCAACAATTGGCACAGAATTACTCACTACATTAAAAAATAGATTTTTTAACATCATCCAGAGTTTAAAACAGGATTTTTTGTTTATTTGATTTTTGGTCTGGACTTATGATTTCATCTATGTACAGGAGTGCGTGGAAAAATGTTTAACAACCATCTCTGGTGGGGTAGGGGAATGTAGGTAGGCAGCACCATTTAATCTGCATTATTAACATTTTTTCTCAAGCCCCAGCAGTCAACAAAACAATAAATAGAGCCCTGATTTGTAGCTTTTGCTGAATTCTGAGGTATAAATGCCTCCACTGAAAATTTATCAATCATCTCTCCTGAGCAGTTTGAGTTGGCCCCAGGAAACCCCCAAGATTTTTTTTTTGTCATTTTACCATGACTTTACTTAAAAATATTCTTTTTTGAAAAAATTATAAACATCAACTCTTTTTACATACAAGCACAAAAAACCAAATATCTGTAGGGTAAAAGGCACCAGGAATTCTCTTTACACAGGCTTTTTAGCAGAGATGATACACCTATATATATATATACATATATATATATATAGGTGTATCATCTCTCCTAAAAAAAAAAAAAATATATATATATATATATATATATATATATACACACACACACACACCTCCCTGTGGGAAAAAGACAAAAACAAATAAATAGCAACTGTGAATATTTGCACGTGTCCTACAATAGAGGAAATGAATAAAATTCCATATAGGAAACTCCCAGTGTGGAAAAGTGACTCCTGCAGTTTTAGTGAATTATTGCAGGGAAAGATTATGTAAATTGTAAATTATCCAAAATAAGATGTCCAGTATCTGGGGTCTTCCTGACTTCAAGAATCATACATTGGAAACTATAAGGGACCTCAGAAGTTATCTAGTCCAACCTCCTTTTACAGATGAGGGCCTGGGGCTGAGAAAGATTAAGAGACTTACCCAAAGTTTCAAAGGTAGTTCAGTGACAAAGACAGATTTTGAACCCAGGTCTTCAGGCTCCAAATCCAGCCCTGTACCATGTTTTCTTTTAGTATTTGGCTCTCCTTGTACTCTGCTACCATTTCCTCTCAGTAGCAAAAAAACTCAACAAAAAACACAATCTATTTCTGTTACCAAGGCAGAAGAAGACCAGTGTCCTCCTTCTCCTATCTTAAGGTTTGAATTTTAGCTCTAACCTTCTTTCCATTTCCTAAGTAATTCCATCTACTCTGTGATGGACCAGAACCAAAAGGCTTAAGACAAGACGAGAGCATGGGGATGCCTGAGTTCCTGCCATTGAATGGGACACTTCCTTATTGTTTTTCCTTAAAAAAATTTTTCCCCCTAAATCCTTACTTTCTGCCTTAATACCAACTCTTAAGACAGTATGGCCATGGCTGGGCAATTGGTGTTAAATGACTTGTCCATGGTCACCCAGCTAAGGAGTGTCTGAGGTCAGATTTGAACTCAGGAAGTGCTTATTGGATCTGGGAAAGGGGGAGGGAAAAGCAGAGGGAAAGAAAATGAAATATGTAAACATGGGAAAATATTTTTAAAATTTTAAATAAAAAAAAAGGGGGGGAGATTTGAACTTATGACCTTCTGTCTCTAGGTCTGGGACTCTATCCACTATGGAATGCAGTACTTTCAAAGCAACCCTATTAGCTGTCTTACATCAAGGACTCGGGGATGGGTGGTCACAATCATGTAAGCAGTACTGTGAGCACAGTCTCTTCTCTGAAGGTACTGGTCTGCAAAAATGGTTACATTCACTAAAATGAAGCCACAATATAGCTTAAAATAATATTATCATAGCTGAGACCTCTCAAATGGGCCAAGTCTTAGACTGCAGTGGTTTGGGAACTAAAAGTACAGAGAGATTCTGGGCTGGGAGGATCTCCAATTTCAGAGAGGTACCCAGATAGATTTTACCATCATGATAAAAAAAAAATAGCCTTACTCCAGAGCTGATTCGTTGGACAGTTTGGGAATAGACTAGAAAGGAGTTAAAAGAGGAAAGAAGAACCTTTGCCATTCTCTGAGGTGAAACAGGGTCATTAAATCAAATTTTACAGCCGGAATGACCAAGTTTAACTGCTTACTTGAGCCCTCTACTCCCACATCCTCCCTTCCTTTATGTCAGGAGTACACAAAGATGCCATAGCCAGATCCACGTCATCTAAGTCCCCAGAAGGGGATGTATTGGGTGTAGGAAATATAAAACTTAAGATGTATTAATAAAGCTCTTGGACTAGGCTTGTTTCGTTTTGACAGGAAAAAGGAACCATGGAAATATTCGCTCACTCTCTATGACCTTCCATTGATGGAATCATTCTCCATCAAGTTTTAGAGCCGGAAGGACTTTGGAGAACTGCAGCATCAACCAGCTCATTTCACAGAGGCACTTGCTGAAGGTCATAAAGCTAGTTAGTGGCAGAAATTGGATCAGGATCCCATTAGAATGCCTAGGATTGTGGCTGTTCCACACGGATCAAACAAGCTCATGAGATAAAGTGTTTTGATGTAATTTGGGTGAAAGAGATAATTTAAATACTAATCAAACAACAAGAATTTATCTAAGGTTTGTTCTGTGCTGGGTTCTTTAGATATAAAGACAAAAATGAAAACAGACCTTGACTTTACATTCTTTAGGAATGAGAATAAATGTTATTATTTTAAGATAGAGTAAGTTTGTCAACTTAGCATAATTAACTCCATTTTTTTGTCTCCATTTTGTGGTTGAATCATTTTGATTAAGTTGTTTTTTTCTTTTGTTTTTTAAAATCCTTACCTTCTGTCTTAGAATCAATGCTAAGTATTGGTTCCAACTCAGGAGAGCAGAAAGAGCTAGGCAATTGGGGTTAAATGACTTGCCAAAGGTGAGCCAGCTAGGAAGTATCTGAGGCCATGTTTGAGCCTTGGACCTCCAGTTTCTGGGCTGGGCTCTCTATCCATTGAGCCACTTAGCTGCCCCAAGCAGTTTTTTTCCCATAAATTGTTTTGGAAAGTAGGATAAGCACTTGTGTGGCAGAGGCAGATTGGTGCCATGTTGGATAGAGCATTAAGCCTGGAGTCAGGAAGAATCATCTTCATGAATTCTAATTTGGCTTCACATACTTATTTGCTGTGTGACCCTGAACTAGGTGCTTAACCCTGTTTGCCTCAGTTCCTTCTCTGTAAAATGAGCTGGAAAAGGACATGGCAAACCACTCCAGTACTTTTGCCCAGAAAATCCCAAATGGAGTCACAAAGAGTTAGATGTGAATGAAATGACTGAACAACAACAAAAATGGTATGGTGCAGTCAACAACTTATGTGCGTTCTTAAACAATTGAGAAGCATATGCAGACCCTCTGATAAGACAGACCACCCATGAGAAAAATATCAGACAACTTTATCAGAGATTGTAGTAAACTATCAACAAATTATGTGACCGATGACTTAGGAACCCTCCAAACCAAAAAATATAAAAATCTACTGGAGATCCCAGCCATCAGATGTTTCCTAGGGCATGACTAGGGATAGCTCCTGCCCTCACCAAATTTGAGACCAGCAGTTGGGGGTTAATCTGTCACTCAGTGTTCCCCTGAGGGAAGGATTTTTTGGCTGACATAGACCTGCCAGATGACTACCAGAGAGACATATGGTCTCAGACTGAGTGGAGAAGGAACCTTGTTGGAGTACAAGATGAAAAGAGTTTATCAATCAGACCCTCTAAGATATAAATTGGTTTGTTTTTAGAAGGGGATTTTTTTTATTTTTAAAAATTTATTAATTAATTAAGAATATTTTCCCATGTTTACATGATTGTTCTTTCCCTCCCCTCTGCCTTCCCCCTCCTAAAGCCAATGAGCAATTCTGCTGGATTTTACATGTATCAATGTTCAAAACCGATTGCCATATTATTAATATTTGCAGTGGAGTGATCATTCAAAGTCAACACCACCAATCATGTCCCTATTGAACTATGTGATGAATCATATGTTTTTCTTCTAGGTTTTTGCTCCCACAGTTCTTTCTCTGGATGTGGATAGCATCTTTCTCATAAGTCCCTCAGAATTGTCTTAGATTATTGCATTGCTGGTAGAAGAGAAGTCCATTACATTCAATTGTACCACAGTGTACAGTGTTCTCCTGGTTCTGTTCCTTTCACTCTGCATCAATTTCTGGAGGTCTTTCCAGTTCACACGGAATTCCTCCAGTTCATTATTCCTTTCAGTCCAATAATATTCCATCACCATCAAATACCACAATTTGTTCAGCCATCCCCCAATTGATGAACACCCCCTCATTTTCCAGTTTTTTGCCACCAAAAAAAGTGCAGCTATAAGTATTTTTATGAGCATTTTTCCTTATTGTCTCTTTGGGGTACCGACCCAGCAGTGGTATGCCTGGGTCAAAGGGTAGGCAGTCTTTGAAAGTCCTTTGGGCAGAGTTCCAAGTTGCCTTTAGAAGGGGACATTGTTTGCACACTTTGACTAATGAATTTTGATTGCATGAGAAGTGTAAAGATTGAGGGACAGAAGTGAGCCTAAATCAAATTAGAACTTCCATCACACTAGTTAGCATAAATAAATAAATAGTTAGCATAAATAAAAAAATAAAAATATTCTGTGTTTGTCCTTCATTTTCAGAGAGGACCAATGACAAGGTTGTCATATGAAAAGGTTACATTGAATTGGATTTAAGTGAAGCAGAGTTGCACAAAGTCATTTATTTTTTTTAATATATTTTATTTGATCATTTCCAAGCATTATTAGTTAAAGACATAGATCATTTTCTTTTCCTCCCCCCCACCCCCCATAGCCGACGCGTTAAATCCACTGGGCATTAGATGTTTTCTTGATTTGAACCCATTGCTTTGTTGATAATATTTGCATTAGAGTGTTCATTTAGAGTCTCTCCTCTGTCATGTCCCCTCAACCGCTGTATTCAGGCAGTTGCTTTTCCTCGGTGTTTCCACTCCCATAGTTTATCCTTTGCTTATGAATAGTGTTTTTTTCTCCTGGATCCCTGCAAATTGTTCAGGGACATTACACCGCCATTAATGGAGACGTCCATTATGTTCGATTATACCACAGTGTATTAGTCTCTGTGTACAATGTTCTCCTGGTTCTGCTCCTCTCGCTCTGCATCACTTCCTGGAGGTTGTTCCAGTTCACATGGAACTCCTCCACTTTATTATTCCTTTTAGCACAATAGTACTCCATCACCAACATATACCACAGTTTGTTCAGCCATTCCCCAATTGAAGGGCATCCCCTCGTTTTCCAGTTTTGGGCCACCACAAAGAGCGCAGCTATGAATATTTTTGTACAAGTCTTTGTGTCCATTATCTCTTTGGGGTACAGACCCAGCAGTGCTATGGCTGGGTCAAAGGGTAGATATTCTTTTGTCGCCCTTTGGGCATAGTTCCAAATTGCCCTCCAGAATGGTTGGATCAGTTCACAACTCCACCAGCAATGAATTAATGTCCCTACTTTGCCACATCCCCTCCAGCATTCATTACTTTCCTTTGCTGTTATGTTAGCCAATCTGCTAGGTGTGAGGTGATACCTCAGAGTTGTTTTGATTTGCATCTCTCTGATTATAAGAGATTTAGAACACTTCTTCATGTGCTTGTTAATAGTTTTGATTTCTTTATCTGAGAACTGCCTATCCATGTCCCTTGCCCATTTATCAATTGGAGAATGGCTTGATTTTTTGTACAATTGATTTAGCTCTTTACAAATATGAGTAATTAAACCTTTGTCAGAGGTTTCTATGAAGATTTTTTCCCAATTTGTTGTTTCCCTTCTGATTTTAGTTACATTGGTTTTGTTTGTACAAAAGCTTTTTAGTTTGATGTAGTCAAAATTATTTATTTTACATTTTGTGATTCTTTCTATGTCTTGCTTGGTTTTAAAGCCTTTCCCCTCCCAAAGGTCTGACATGTATACTATTCTGTGTTTACCCAATTTACTTATGGCTTCCTTCTTTATGTTTAATTCACTCACCCATTTTGAATTTATCTTGGTGTAGGGTGTGAGGTGTTGATCTATTCCTAGTCTCTCCCACACTGTCTTCCAATTTTCCCAGCAGTTTTTGTCGAATAGTGGATTTTTGTCCCAAAAGCTGGGATCTTTGGGTTTATCGTATACTGTCTTGCTGAGGTCGCTTTCCCCCAGTCTATTCCACTGATCTTCCTTTCTGTTTCTTAGCCAGTACCAAATTGTTTTGATGACTGCTGCTTTGTAATATAGTTTAAGGTCAGGGACTGCAAGGCCCCCATCATATGTGTTTTTTTTTCATTATTTCCCTGGATATCCTTGATCTTTTGTTCTTCCAAATGAACTTTGTTATGGTTTTTTCTAAATCAGTGAAGAAGTATTTTGGTAGTTCAATGGGTATGGCACTAAATAGATAAATAAGTTTGGGTAGGATGGTCATTTTTATTATATTGGCTCATCCTATCCATGAGCAGTTAATGTTTTTCCATTTGCTCAAGTCTAGTTTTAGTTGTGTGGCGAGTGTTTTGTAGTTGTGTTCATATAGTTCCTGTGTTTGTCTCAGGAGGTAGAATCCTAGGTATTTTATTTTGTCTAAGGTGATTTTGAATGGGATTTCTCTTTCTAGTTCTTGCTGCTGAGCTGTGTTGGAGATATATAGAAATGCTGATGACTTATGTGGGTTTATTTTGTATCCTGCAGCTTTGCTAAAGTTGTTGATTATTTCAATTAGCTTTTTGGTTGAATCTCTAGGATTCTTTAAGTAGACCATCATGTCATCTGCAAAGAGTGATAACTTGGTCTCCTCCTTGCCTATTTTGATGCCTTCAATTCCTTTATCTTCTCTAATTGCTACTGCTAGTGTTTCTAGTACAATGTCAAATAGTAGAAGTGATAATGGGCATCCTTGTTTCACTCCTGATCTTATTGGGAATGCATCTAGTTTATCCCCATTGCAGATGAAATTAGCTGATGGTTTTAGATATATACTGTTTATTATTTTTAGGAATGACCCTTTTATTCCTATGCTTTCTAGTGTTTTTAATAGGAATGGGTGTTGTATTTTATCAAATGCTTTTTCTGCATCTATTGAGATAATCATGTGGTTCTTGCTAGTTTGCTTGTTGATGTGGTCAATTATGTGGATGGTTTTCCTAATGTTGAACCAGCCCTGCATCCCTGGTATGAATCCTACTTGATCATGGTGAATGATCCTTCTGACAAAGTCATTTATTAAGCACCCACTGTGGATAAGGCGCTGTACTGTCAAGGCATCACAAAGCTAAAAAAGTGACACTGTTGGCTGTTAAGGAATTCACAGTCCTATTGGGGCATTAAGACCTGTACATTAAAAAAAAATACGATAGAAGGTAGAAAGTGATGGACATAAAGGAAAAGTCCAAAGAGGTGGACTAAGAAAATTAGAAGAAAGGAAGATCTCTCCCAGCTGGAGATATTGGGAAAAGAATATTGGACTTTGAAGAGAAAAACCTTACCAGGTGAGCAGAGCCTGAATTCCTGTCATGAATTCTAGGGAAGAACAAAGGCAAAAGTCCCAATCAGGTCAGAGAACAGCTAGTAAGTAGTCAAGCCTGACTGGAACATGACATGTAAGATAGAAAGTTCCATGAAATAAAACTGGAAAGGTAGATGAAAGCTGAATTATAGAGGCTCTTAAATGGCGGGCTAAGGGGTTTATAGTTGATCCTACAAGCCATCCTGAGTCAATGATGATTTTGAGCAACAAGAGGCTGATCTGTGCTTTAGGAAGATTATTTTGACAGCTGTGATGGATTGGAGAGAGGAGAGACTGGAGACCGTTAAGCTATCTGGTGCCCTCCATTCCCTTAGGGACTCTACTTTAGAAAGAGAAACACAGAGCCCAGCTCAGTTGTGTCCCTAATTCACATAGATTAAATCACACAGAATCAAATACAGCATCACTCATCATATGAAACAAAATCTATTTTGGGGAGGAGAATGGGAAAATTACCAATAAATAGACCATAAGCCCATTTTGGGTGTACACTCCTTTACACAGTGGTTAAAAAGCGGCCAACACTGGGGGCTCCCAATCTCTAGGCACTGATCCAGTTTCAATTTCTCTTCTTCCATACTCCAAACTCAGAGTGGCTTCCAACCAACACACCAGAACTTGGTCTTCTTCCGTATATCCCAGGACCTGCATTTCTCTATGCTAAGTAGAACTCTGCAGTTCCCTAATTGCCAACAAGTTGATAAATCCCAAGGTTTTGAGCTATGTGACGGGATGGGTGGCAGTATGATACAAAGGAAAGAGCCCTCCTTTTGGAGTGAGAGGATCTGGGGCTCCAATCTTACCTTTGATGCTTATTTCCTATGGGAACGTGACCAAAGCATTTAGGCATTAATTTTCTCATCTGTAAAATAAATCAGTGAAATTATAAAGAAAAGTAACTTTAAATGACTTTAGAATTTTGATCAAGGCAATGACAAACCACTGTGCCAGGTGAATGGTTACTTCCTATCTCTTGACAAAAGAATGGAGGTCTTAAAATACAGATCTATAACTTTTGTATAAAGATATTTTATTTTGCCAATTACATGTAATAATTTTCCACATAAGTTTTCTGAAGTTATAGGATTCAATTTGCCTCCCTCCCTCCCTTTTCTACCCCTTCTTGGAGTTGTATGTAATTTGATCTGGGTTATACATGTACTATCATGTAAAACATATTTCTATATTATTCATTTTATAAGAGAACACTCAGAAAGCCAAAACTCCCAAATAAAAACCCAAATAAACCAAATTGAAAAATCTTATGCTTCAATCTGCATTCCTACACCAACAGCAGATTTCTCTGGAGGTGGATGGATAGCATTCTTTGTCATCAGTCCTGGATCATTGTATTGATGGAAGTAGCCAAGTCCTTCACAGTTGATCATTCCACAATATTGCTGTCATTGTGTATAGTGTTTAAGAAGATCTATATCTTGAAACATGGCAAATGTGAGGATTTGTTTTGTCAACTTTGCATATTATGGGTTTTTTCTTATTTAGTGTACACGTAAATAAATATAATGGAAACAAAATAAATGAGATTGAACTGGAGGATCTTTGAGATCCTTTCTAGCTCCAGAGCTATGAGTCTAAAGGAAGAAAGAGGCAAGGTTTGGGGAGTAGATGATGAGTTCTTATGTGGACACAGCAGGTTTAAAGTCCTATTGAGACAGCTAGGTGGTGATGTCCAGCAGACAATTGTTAAGACAAGACTGGATCTATGGAGAGGAGAGTCATATGCATAAATGACATCAGTGAGACACATGAAAAGAGGAGGATAGCCTAAGAATGAGCGGCTAGTTGGCATAGTAGATAGTACTGGGTCTAGACTCATTCTTGTTCCTTAGTTCAAAAGCAGCCTTAGACATTTACTAGCTGTGTGACTCTGGGCAAGTCGCTTAAACTTGTTTGACTCATTTATCTCATCTGCAAAATGACCTAGAAAAGGAAGTAACAAACTCCAGTGTCTTTGCCAAGAAAAACCCAAATGGGGTCACAAAGAGTTGGAGACAACTGAAATGACTGAACAACAAATAATCCCAGGGATGCTGGAATTTACTTCTGGGACATTACTTCTATAAAGAATCGTATGCCAAGAAATTTATCAATTCTCTACTCTGCTCCATTAGCTTTAGAGAAGGTGCTTTTCTAGGGCATTCCATTTTTAGATATTCTGAGTTGGGGAACAAAAGGCAGTCAAAATCTATAATGTTCAGATTGTTAGAAGTCAGGGATGATTTATATTTATAAAATATCAACATTATTTAAAGGAAGGTTTTGGGTGATGTGCCAGTGCAACCTAATTAACCAAAAATAATTAGGAATTTGTGATCATTTAGAGAGGTGGGATGGAAATTTACCTTTCTACTATCACTAAAAAAAAAAGACTAAGTAAATTAATTGCAGAAAAAAGATTGTAGAGAAATATTTAACCCTTTTAAGAGCACAATCTGTTTTCAAGTACTTTAAATGAAGTCTTTTTTTTTTTTTTAGAAATACCAAGATTCTAATTACAAATTAGTCTTCATTCATCAGAGCAGCCTGGAAGGACCTCTACTCAGCAATATTTTATTATCCATTTGGTGCTATTGTGTGTTCTCCTTGCAAATAATAAAACTGCATTTAAAAATCTTATAATTAGGCTTTTCATCAAATTCAAGTTGGTTCCCCCTTAGACCAAATTAGTGAGATTGTGCTCTAATGTTCTACATAGAGTT
Source organism: Monodelphis domestica (assembly GCF_027887165.1). Taxonomy (NCBI): domain Eukaryota; kingdom Metazoa; phylum Chordata; class Mammalia; order Didelphimorphia; family Didelphidae; genus Monodelphis; species Monodelphis domestica. The sequence continues at coordinate 495,286,067 of NC_077229.1, read as the reverse complement.
CCAATAAAAGTGGCTCCTGAGAAAACAGATATAATGGGAAGGGTTTCCCTTCATTTATCTCTGGAAGAAAACTTGCCTCCACACCAATGACTTATGATTTCATCAGTGCAGCCCATAACCACCCAACTAATATGCAACCCTTCAATGACACGGTAAGTCTTCAAAAATTGCTAAGGACAGAAAATAGAGAGATAATTGAGTGAGTGAATGGATGAATAAATAAACTCACAGGCCTGTAGCTAATCTGGTGACAAATTTATCCAAGTTTAGCTAACTTAATCCTTGGAGGACAGAATTTATCTGTCAAGAGGTCCATATTCAAAGACCTTGCCAGAGTAGGGGTTCTTCACTCTTTTGGTAACATGACTCCCTTTGATCATCTGGTGAAGTCTCTGGACATCTCAGAAAAAGGTTTTCAAATGCATAAAATATATAAGGTTACAAAGGAAACTAATTATATGAAATATATTTACGATGTAAAATATATGTATAAATTCAAGGAATTGAGTTAAGAATCCCTGTTTTACAGTCAACTCCACTCTTGGGGAGGTGAAGGGAAGAGGGTTATAATTTTGTCAAAGCAGTAATTTTATTAGCATAATGAATTCCCAATGGAAAAACTCTGGTCATTGTTGTAAGAGAATATTGATATAAAACCAAAAGTCCCAAATAAAACTATAAATAAATTAATGTGTAAGATAGTATGCTTTTATTTGCATCTGGCTCCAGCACTTCTTTCTCTGAAAGTAGATACTGGTTTATTAGTATTAATAAGAACCCGTTGAATTTTAGATTTATTGCATTCTCCACGTAGGAGATCACTGGGTATTTTCTCCATCATTCCTGATCACGACATCTCCCCACCTTCTTGTCCTGTGGGATTTTCAGTCTCTTCTCATAAATCTTCCACAGGGAATCTTCCAGAGGAAGCCTTCCTTTGGCTTTCATAATGAAGACAGTAATTAACTCTCTATCTGGAATAGTGGGTAGAGATTTGGCCTTAGAGTCAGGAAGACCTAGGCTAAGTCCTTCCTCTAATACATACTAGGCTAAGTGACCTTGGGCAAGTCATTTAGCAACCCAGTGCTTCTCCCCCAATCCCACTCACCCCAGGCAATATTTTCTGAGACTGTAATTTCTACAACAGATGCCAATTGGCTTTGTTAAAGGGAGTTTTCTCCTTGGGAGCTCCCTGTGATGATGATATGAAAACTCTTTTTAGAGTTAGAAAAGTGTTTTACAAAGATGATGTCATTTGATCCCTACAATAATCTCTTGAGATAGGTAGTGCAATTATTCTCTCTGTTTTAAAGATGAGAGAAACTGAGGTTCTGAGAAATTAAGCAACTTGTTTAATTTAACTAATTAAATTAATTTAAGCAACTTGCTAAACAGTAAAATTAGAAAATTATAGACTTTGTCCTAGAAGGGACCTCAGAGGCTAAATCCAAATCTTTCATTTTACAAATAAGGAAACTGAGTGTTAGAAAGTTAAGAACTCTATACCATGACATATGCAGGGCACTTTCAAAGCAAAGCAAACTCTTTAGAGATTGCATCTCCTGGAAATTCACGTCGGCTTTTTAGCTTGGGTCCTGAGGACGGTGTTATGTGGTGAGATGGACCCATAAAACACTTCCTCCCAAGGGCTGTTTTTCGACTTCTTCACCACTACTATTAGGGTACTTGTAAACAGCTCTGTGGGGAGACAAGTTCGCACAAACATGGAGCATGTAGAAAGGCGGGGCCTATCAAAGTTGCTTGTTAATTTCAGAGCATAAGCCATCTGTTCTCAATATCTTCCTAAATTGTAAACTTAATCTGGAAAAAAAAAATTGTAGCATTTTGCAAAATATGCAGCCCTTGACTATGCTGCTGACTACCCTTCTGGTAGTTGTTGAGTTTTAAAAAAAATCATGGGAACAGTGTCTTTCAATGAGTCAGGTGAAATGCTTAATGTCAGCAATTCAGAAGAAATGTTACAGCTGAAGGAGCAAAAAGAATTCTGAAAGCTTTCGGTCTCTTCTTCTATTTGCCCCAGTTCTCAAAAAAAGAAGTTCAGCTTTGTCCATGGAAAGTCTGAAAAAATCATCCTTTTCGCAGCCTATATCAATGATTTGGCTTCATCTGTGGACAAGCAGTGGTGATATTTCTTGGGACAAGCACTAAAACTTCTCAGGTATCCTTTGAAACACACAGAGAGAGGAGAAGAGATTCCTCTGAGGGAGCCAGCACTTAGCCAGCAGGTTTTTATTAACTGGGTGCCTGCATATAATAGGCATTTAATCAATGTTTGTTGACTTGGTTTGAATAAAAGATGAGGATAGCACTGTCCTCCAAGAGCTTACTGTATCATGGTTTTTGCCCGTAGCACGATATATAAAAAGAAAGATCTAGATAGATAGGCAGATAAAGTAAATATGGATGAGGTTTCTTATAACTAGTGCAAAATAAATATAAGTGAAGCAGTAGATAGAGCGCCAGTCCTGGGGTCAAGAAGATTCATGTTCAAATCTGGCTTCAGACACAAGTCACTTGACCCCATTGGGCTCAGTTCCTTCAACTATAAAATGAGTTGGAGAAGGAAATGGCAAACCACCCAAGTATCTTTGCCAAGAAACCCTAAATGGGGTCACAAAAAGTCACATGCAACTGAAACAACTGAAGAACAACAACAGAAATAAATGGTATTTGGGAGGTGAGAGTGGGGTAAGGGTTGCAAATCTGGAAAGACTATGTAGAGAGTGGAGCTTTCTGATCTTTGAAGTAAGCTAGGGAATCTAAGAGGCAGAAGGAAAGAGGGAATTCTGACATGAGGCAGAGCCTGAGCAACAGGTACAGGAATGGAAGATGGAATGTCAGTAGTGAAGGACAATGGGCAAGTGAGTTAGGCTAGAGTGGAGACTGTGAATAGGAAGGATGCTTAAAAATATTGGAAAGAAAGGCTGAAGCCAAACTGTGAAGGGCTTTGAGACAAACTAATCAGAGTGGCATCCCTTCTGACTCTTTTGCGGTCCTAGAACCTGTTTGATTTCACCATTGATTCAACCGTTGTTTATAGGCACCTCTCTTCTGATAAGCCAGAAATAATTACATGATATCAGAGCAGTGTAAAAAGATATTTTACTTAAAACAGCAAGAAAAAAGAATAAAGCAGAAACATTTTCACCACCATTGTCTAAAATATAAATTCTTAAACTTTCAGGGAATATGGGATGTGAATCTTCTCAGCTCTTTCTCCTACACCAATATAACACCCTAGTAGAATCAGTAAGTCAATAGAAAAGGTGTATAAATGGAGATTTAAACCTTTGACTTAATTCCCCAGAAGTTTTTAGTATTTCCCCAAATTCCCTATAATCTCTCCTGCGTCTCCATGTTGGTGGGATCATGTTATTGATATTTGACTGGTGGTAACTCCTCCCACACTCTCTCTTTGGGATGATGCAGCAAGTATGGTGGTAAGCTAAGCGTAGGGATTGTAAATGGGCTAATCAGCCATGAGCACATGGTTTTTATTTTATATCTTCTTTGTTCCTTGATTTAATCTGATCCTTAATAAACCTCCTAAAAATATGATATTTTTATTTTTAGAGGTATAATTTTAGATTTTACAGTTGGTGACCAAAAGGGACAAGAGAATTACTCTCAATTTTTTTAAGGTAGCCTATATAATTTTTTTAAGCCACGTTTCTTTTGCCAAGGCTTTTCACCCTCCCTTGCTTCTCCTGGTTCGGCTCACTCCTGCTGCTAAATTCCAGTGGTTTCCTTCTACTCTTGCTCCTGCTGCCTCCTCCTGCCTCCAGCCATCCACTCCTGACTTTCTTGACCCAGATTGCTCACCTGGCCCCAGACCCAGCCCAAGTCTCAGGCCCCAGAAACTCTACTCCTGATCTCTAGCCTCCAACCCAGATCACTCATCCAACCCCAGGCCCAGACCCAGGACCCAGCCTGCTGGTAGCTGCCACTGTGTCTTTGGAATCACAAAGTGGATGGTAAAAAACTGGGGTGTTCTTTCCTTAAGCAACAATTATCCTCCATGTGGCAGGGTACCTGGTGGGTGGAGATGAAGAAAAGGAAGAGATTTTTCCAAACAGGAAGTTGATTACAAGCATGGCATATTCTATGAGAGAGCAGTGCATTGCCTATTTCAAACAGCTTCCAGCTTTAGGATTTTTCATGAGTGCACTGATCTTTTTACTTTTTACTTATCTTGCCTGAGATTCAGGGTAGAATCAACCCTTTGTCATTCTGGCCTGCCCAATATCTAAGATTCAATCCATTTGGGATTCTTTCACACTATGCTCAGCAAGGAATTCTCCCTCGATATTGGAGACCCAAGAGCGCTGATAATAGGGATTTGAATGGATAGAAAAAGGAACTTTAAAGAGACTGGAGGTTATATTTTTAAGACTTTTCAGACTTCAATGTTTTATAAAAGTCTCTGTATTTTTTTTGTTTGTTTTTGCTGATTGTTTTGTTCAAGATTTAATTTTGTGGTTTTAAGTTCATATGTTAATGTAGCCAATACTATTTTGATGCACTAATGTACTGAGTTTTAACTACTGTTATATTCTATTGTTTTTCCACTATAACTATACTGAACAAATGTTATTGAATAAGCCCATATAAAAAACAGCCTTTTTTTTTTCTATTTTGGCTTTGTAAATTGTCACATAGAGGATGGATGGACTTCATTAAAACTCATTACAATTGTATAACAACCTTTGGAAAATTTAATGAGCTAAATATCGCAAATTGATTTTAAGGGGTCTTTAGACATGATTTTTAGTTTTTTTCCCCCAAAACTCTGATCATCTTGCCTGCCTCTAACAGGAGGTAAGGTCCATTTTCTTTCCCTTCTAATGACCCATTCAGATCTTGTGAGAATTCACACTCAGACTCCTAACCAACCCTTTCAACTCAGATTCCAAAGGTTTTACCAGGTTACCAAAGGAATCCCTAACACAAAAAAAGAGAACACCTATTCTAGAGGGATTCCTTTGGCAACCTGGTAAAACCTTTGGAATCTTTTCCAAAGTAATGTTTTTAAATTTATATGCATAATTATTAATGATAGTAAAAACAAAACCAAAAAATAACAACCACGATTGTGGATCTTGAGTTAAAAAAAAACCAAAACCCCATTCTAGCAAGTCTCTAAATGGAGAACCAGACACTGTCCTGTGATGTCCATTTGCTACGTACAGAGGCATCACTATAATCACTGCATTCTCTGAGAAGAGTAGTTTAGGTTCTCTTGGTGGTGCTCATTTCTCCGGATCTTTTAGGTGGGAAGCACATATGCTTTGGTGCATGTGAGACCTAGTGGAAGTGGCATCTCAAATTTTATTGAGTCATGAAAAGGAAGAACGGGTATGGGTGGAGAGGGAAAGGAAGGAAGAAGCATTTTCAATGGAAAGAACACTGCTCATTTGTTTCAGGGAAGAGAGAGTTATGGGGGTGGATGGGAGGAGTGATTATGATGCCAAAAAAAAAGGAAGAAAGAAAGAAAATATTAAAAATATAGAGAAGAGAGAAGGAAGTTCAGAAGGGGACACAGACAAGTAGGTCAGTGTTGGTACTACTGTGTTAAATTTAATACATCCTTTTAAGAAACTAAGTGGTACATATATAATCCTCTTTCTGTTCTTTGTTCATAAAAAGGGGAAATTTAAAAATGCAATAAGTATTTCTCTGATCTCATTCTCCTTAAGTAACATTAGCTATATCTACCCACCACAGGATTTGACCCTCACCCCCACCCCTGCCTCAGGGTTTAAGGTGTCCTTCTCTAATACTATCAGCTTAAACCCCCATTCCAGTGTGATTCCCCACACTCTTAGCCACCAGTGAGTAGAGTTCCAGCTCCACTTAAATAATTAATGTCAATTAGCTTTTACAAAGAGATTTTGGATGGGAGCAGGGAAGGAAAGGAGTTAGGTGGCTCAGTGGATAGAGCTTCAAGCCTGAAGTCAGGTGGACCTGGGTTCAAATATGGCCTCAGACACTTCCTAGCTAGGAAGAAGGAGAAGCCACTTAATCTCATATGCGTAGCCCTAACCCTTCTGTCTTAGGGTTGTTATGAAGACAAAAAGTAAAGGATTTAAAAGAAACCGAGATATTTACTATGATAATCACAAAATCAGAAGTACAAAAAATGTTCCTTTTAGTCCTCACTACACACTTGGGGGGGGGGGCACACTATCCCCATATTACCTCAGTTCGTGGAAAGGGAATATCTGATTGAACACAATTTCTACATTGCAGTGACTCCACCACGTTCATATCTGAGTGCATTATTTCTACTGGTCGAATCCTCATCTCTGCTCCTAGAGGGCTAGAGCCGATGCTTACTTAGAGCCCCAGTGTAGAGGCAAGGACCTCTTCCTCCCGCTTCAGAGATGAGCAAACGAAAGCTCAGAGGGATCTTGGGAATTGACTGTCCCTGGGCAGTCAACCAACAAGTGCTTGTTATGTGTCATTCTGCTAAGCACTGGAGATAGAAAGAGAGGCAAAACCAGTCTCTTCTTTGAAGGAATTCACATTCTAATGGGAGAGAAAAGATGTAAAAAAAAAAATCTATCTGTCAGACAACATGCAGTGTAAATGGAAAGTCATCTGAGAGGAGAGGTCACATAGTTCATAAATGGTAGAAGCAGGACTTGAATCCAGACCCTGTACTTTAGCCATTTAGTCATAGTGCAAGTGCCAGTCTATTATTATGGCATCCACCATGGCTATAGTCATGGGAGGCAGCTGTAGCTTCTTTGTCCCAGATGTTGAGCCACCTCCCTATGTCAAAGAAATGGAGCAGAGGGGAGCTCCAGGGATCAGAGGATGGGGTAAGGCAGGGGTCTCAGACAATGTTAACACCCATATCTCCCTCCTCCACCCCCCTCTTCAGAAAGGGGTCTGTGGCAGATTTCTTGGTGAAAGGTATACAGAAGCAGGAGGAAAGAAATTGTGAATCAGGAGACTCCTGCTGGTTCTTTCCTGGAGTCTATATTTATAAAGTGTGGGGTACATAGTAGGCATTTAATAAATGCTTATTCCAGGGGCAGCTGGGTGGCTTAGTAGAAAGAGAGCCAGACTGGAGACAGGAGGTCCTGAGTTCAAATTCGACCTCAGATATTTCCTAACTGAGTGACCCTGGGTAAGTCACTCCCTGTTGTCTACCCCTTAATGATCTTCTCTCTCCCTTAGAACTAATACTTAGTATCAATTCCAAGTCAAAAAGTAAGTTTTTTTTAAAGAAATATTTATGTCTTTTCCTAAAGTCTCTAAACATATACACAAATGACTGTTGGCTTCATTCTCTTTCTACAACAGAGGTTTGCAGACATCTCCAAAAGGTTTCTGTGAATTTCATGTGTCTGAGAAGTATAACTACATTGATTTGGAAAAGGGGCAAAGAAGCGAATGTTTTTAGAGGGATGTGTAGGAGATTCCCTTAGAAAATGTATTTTCTAATTCTGAAAAAAAAAAAAAAAACTAAAATTGGAGCCAGGTGACACAAAGACAAGGAGAAGGCAAGTTTTCTCAGAATAGCCAAGAGATCCAGATTTATTCATAATGAATAAAAGTTCCTTTGTGGGTTTCCAAAGAAACCTTAATCCCCAGACTGAAATGCAGGCCAACAGAGTGTGCCAGGTATTGCTGGTGACCGGAGAAGAATGATTTCAATCATCAGTGTATGCCTTGGCACAAGGCAACGCTTTCCCCAGGTCACAGTGTTGCTAGGCCAATGAAATCACATGAGCTTTCACCTTTTCGAAACATGGTCGGCATGTTAGCCCAGCTGCCTACATGGGAAGAGAGAAGGTGGACTTGGAGCGCTGCCAGAGTTCAGTGACAAGGTGATGCTCTCAGCTGGGCAGGACATTCATGGAGGTGACAGTGTGGTGGGATGGCTACGGTGGTCTAAGCCAGGGTGCCTGCTTGACTTCAGTGCGTCCCCCTGCCATTTGGATTCTTCTGGGAGGATATTCAGGAGAGGGGATGCAATCACGCTTGTCTAAGCTATCTTGTTTATCCACGTGGGGTTTGGAACATTCAGTACAATGGAGAGCTGTCTAGAATAACTATTCATTGATTGATTGCCTTCCTAAGGTACACAGATTAGAATTACAGGAAATGGCTCCTGGCTCTTGGGCAGCCTTGATAGAGGGAGGAAGGGTCATGTTCTGAAGGTCAAAAAACCAGGACAGTCTTATTTGGAGGCAGAGGCGTAGGGAAGGGCAATTTGGGACAACATGAGAATAGGAAGGGTGGAAGAACTCTCAGGGTGGGGTGTAGGTGGGAGGAACCCAAGTCGTCCTCCCTCTCTTATGGCCACATTCTTTTGAGCAGTGGAAACAGAACATGTTAGAGGTGATTCTACCATAGGTGATTCATGCTCCATACATGAATATCTTCTAATACTCTTCTACATTACTGAGCAATAAATTCCCCCAAATTCCCTTCCCCAATCCACATAAACCCAGTTTAGTCTGACACCAAATCCTGCCTTGTCGATGATAATTAATAATAACTAATTTAGTGCTTAATAACTGACTTTTAAAAAATGCCTATACTTTTAACCTGCCTATTAGCATTTCCCATCACTTTCTTAAGTTCAGATAATCCATAAAATGAGAAACCAAACCTCGATTTGTAGTATTTTCTGACTTCCAAGGGGAAAATGATCAAACTGAAAATTTAACAATTGAATTCTTAGAACTTAGAGGAACTGGTTCTGATGTGCCTCTGCTTATATCTCTAGACTAATGGATCCCTACATGTATAACCCAGTGGAATTGCTTGTCGGCTCTGGGAGGGGAGGAGGGGAAAAGGGGAGGGAAAGTACATGAATCACGTAACCATGGGAAAATACTTAAATAAAAGTGAAAAATGAAAAATAGGAAAAGTAGTCTAATGGATCCTATGAACATTGCACAGGATGGTTTTTTGGTCCCTGTCCTTCCTCTTATTATTTAGGTGAGACAAGTTTGATTGAGTACACAGAATCCATTACATAAGGATAGAGACTTTGTCCAGGGGAATATAGGAAGGAAGTTATCCAACGCATAGGATCTTCAATTTAGATTTGAAAGGGACCTTACAAGATCATCAAATCCAACCCCCTCATTTTATAGGGACCCAGAGAGGTTATGTGGCTCATCTAGGATCACCCAGCAGTTAAGTGTCTGAGGTGGAATCCAAACTCTTCCTGGCTTGAAGTTCAAGGCTCTAGAATAAAATCACCTCAAACAGGAAGTTGGCAAATTGGATTAATCTCACCTGTGAAGCAAGAAAGAAGGGGGAAAAAAGTAAATGGTTCCTTCCCAGAGAGTTAACTTCCCCTTAAAGGGCGTAGAATTTAAAACAGGTAGTACCCAGGTAACTTCTGTAAAATATTTATATATATGTATGTATACATATTTGCATTATATAATATTGTATAGTATATTAGGATATTATGTTACTTCTTATAATATTATATTTATATACATGCATACAAATATTATACACATACACATTTTACAGTTACTGTAAAATGGTACTCTGGGTACCTGGACATTCTCTGCTATTGAGTCCACTGCCTTTTAGGGGCAGTTAACTACCTCTGAGAAAGTACTACTTAGTATGTGTGGATACACACATATGTGTCCACATGTATATATTTTTCCCATCTCCTGCTAGGTAATAATATTCCTCCCTTAGTACTAACTTATAACTAGGGAAGAAGTAGTCATGACCATCTGATAGAAGCTCTAGCTCATGCTGGATTCCTTCATCCTTATGATAGTTTTCAGAAAAGGGGTCCTTTTTCTGAATTCAGTGGTTTGATCAATAGCTGACCAGAGGCGGCTTGTGGGGCAGTGAAGAGAATGCTGGGTCTGAAGTCAGGAAAACCTGAGTTCAAGTCCAGTTTCGTTAACTGCATGACCCTGGGTACAATAACTTCTGGCTGTCTGTTTCATCATCTGTAAATTGGGGATAATGATGACACCTACTTCTTAGAGTTATTGTGAGGATCAGATGAGAAAATCTTTATAAAATTCTAAGCACAGCGATTGGCATATAATAGGCATTTAATAAATGCTTGGCTTTTTTAAACTCTTACTTTCTGTCTTAGTATCAATTCTAATACAGAAGAGCAATAAGGGGTAGGCAATTGGAGTCAAGTCAGTTGCCCAACTAGGAAGTGTCTGAGACCAGATTTGAACCCAGGTCTTCCAGTTTCCAAATGCTTGGGGTATTTTTGTGCTCTCTATATTAAAATAGGTTGAACTAAAACACTATAATGCATACTTCAGAACTAAGTGCTTGCAGATCTACCCAATTCTTTACCTTCCTATACCCATATGTTTTGTATACAGGCTCATCCCTATGAACCAGGACCTGCTCACCATCTTCCTTCCCATTCTCCCTGCTGAAAATGACCTCAGAAGGTATCACCTGGGAGCTAGATAATGGGGATGGGCAGACTGGATATAGCAGGGCAGGAGCACGTTTCTTCCCAAGGATTCCAACTCAGCAGACTTCCTTCTAAACAAAGAGTTTCAGACCACCTGGGCATTGCTGCTTATTCATTAGAAAAACAGCACAGATTGAAATGGGCAAAGGCTGCAGCTTCCAACACGGCACTAACTATTCCCCTAGCGATGAATCATAACTCCTAGAGCTCCTTCTAAGTTGGCCTTTTGTTGATGAGCTACTGGAGTTCGAAATATTCATAAGTTGAAATATGGCCTTGAGTAATAGGCTTCTTTTCCCTTAGAGACTGAGAGGGGAAGCTGGTCTTACAAAAGAGTAGAATTTCAACTCACATCTGGGTGTGATGTGGGACTCAAAGGTGTTGTTTATCCACCCAACCTTGTATATTCCAGTAAGGTATGTATTTAATGAAACCCAGCTGGGGAAATAGATTAATGTACACTTGACGCACATCTCATATAAAGCCAAGTCTGTAGTGGAGCCATATACTTTTCTTCCAGAAATGAGATCAATGGAAATGACTCATTGCAGTCCATTCGCTGGCCCATGAGTGTTTAATTAGTGTGACCCAGTAGAAAGTGCACTACATTTGGTAAAAAAGGATTTGTGTTCAAATTCTGCCTCTTCTAATTGGATGACTTTGGGAAAGTCACTTCATTAATTTAACTTTTCTGGGTCTCAGTTTCCTCAGCTGTAAGATGGAGGGCTTAGACTACATAATATAACCTTGAAGGTCCTTTCCAACTTTATTTCCATCAATACCTGTGATTGAAATATATTCAACTTGTTTCTATTTCTTATTCTTCTCAAATGGAGTGCTTTCTGCTGGGTTTGTACTCCAAAGAGATATTAGGGGGAAAGATTTGTACGAGAATATTCCAAGCTGTACTCTTTGTGGTGGCAAAAAATTGGAAAATGAGGGGATGCCCTTCAATTGGGGAATGGCTAAACAAATTGTGGTATATGTTGGTGATGGACTATTATTGTGCTAAAAGAAATAACAGAATGGAGGAATTCCATGGAGACTGGAACAATCTCCAGGAAGTGATGCAGATCGAAAGGAGCAGAAGCAGGAGAACATTGTACACAGAGACGGATACACTGTGGTACAATCAAATGTAATGGACTTCTCCATTAGTGGCAATGCAGTGATCCAGGACAATTCTGAGGGACTGATGAGAAAGATGCTATCCTCATCCAGAGAAAGAACTATGGGAGCAGAAACACAGAAGAAAAACAACTGCTTGATCACATGGGTAGATGGGGTTATGATTGGGGATGTAGTCTCTAAACAATCACTCTAGTGCAATTATCAATAATATGGAAATAGATCTTGATCAATGACACATGTACAACCCAGTGGAACTGCACGTCAGCTATGGGATAGGTTAGGGGGAGGGAAGGGAAAGAACATGAATCTTGTAACCATGGAAAAAACTAATTAAATTAAATTTTCCAAAACCTCCCTCCCCCCCAAAAAAACAAATGGAGTGCTTTCCTTTCCCCCCCAGAACATACAAATTTTGCTATTCTTCACAGGTCTTACCTCCTCTACTACACTCTAGCCCACAGTCATCTCTTCTGGCCCTTAATTATATTCTAGCTTGCATTTAGCTTTCTTGGTTCCATATACATTTCTTAAGTGGAATTCACTCTTCTATCTCCTTTTCTCCCTTGTCCCTTTGGTAATTCAGTCTTTAAATGTTTAAATGGGTAGAATGCAATGAAAATAGCATTTGGCCCAAGAAGGAAATTCTCTAAGAATTATGCTCAAAAGCAGATAATATAATAGTAAACATAGGTTGCATTCCATTTCTATAAATTCCAAGAAACTATCCCTCTTTAAAAATAGACTGAGGGTAACCAGATAGCACAGTGGATACTGGAGTCAGGAGGACCTGGGTTCAAATCTGGTCTCAGATTCTTCTTAGCTATGTGACCCTGAACAAGTTACTTAACCCCATTTGCCAGTCTTTGTCCTTCTGTCCTAGAGTTGATACTAAGACAAAAGGTAAAAGTTGAAAGAAAATTCAAAATAATTATACTGGAGACAGCTAGGTGACTCAGTGGATTGAGAGTCAGGCCCAGAGATGGGAGGTCCTGGGTTCAAATGTGACCTCAGATACTCCTTACTGTGCGACCCTAGTCAAGTCACTTAGCCCCAGTTGCCTAGCCCTTACTGCTCTTCTACCTTGGAACCAATATTTGGTATTGATTCTAAAACAGAAGGGAAGGAATTTTTAAAAACCCAATTATAATGGCATTCTGTTTTTACAAAGTATTATCTGAAATTAATAGGCATTGACTAGAGTCTCGAAATATTCTCAGAAATATGTTAATTGAGAAAATTTTCTGTAGATCATTTGCAAAAAGTTGTGAAAACAGTACTACTTGAAGGGGGCTTGGCTCTTACAATAAAAAAGCAAACAGCTGGCTTAAAAGATGGTGTCTGAGAATTTGGGTTTCTGGACCATGGGTTAAGATATAAGAATGATGGAATCTTAGCTAAAGATGAAGTGCCTCTAACAAGATCTGATTAAAAAAAATGCTTTCCTGAAGTCTTGCAAAGCTGATCAAAAGGGTTAAGCTGAAAAGGAAGGGAGGAGGAGAAATTATCTACTTACAGCCTTTAAGATAGTTACAATAGAGAGTGCCTATGTAGTGGGAAGAAGAGTAGCAGTGGAGATGCCCAGAAATCCACATGAGACAATTATTCAGACATCTGCAAGAGTTCTCTCTCTGCCCAAAGAAGAGTATCTAATAATTTCCTGGCTTGCCTTAGTGATGATTTCATCCTTTGAAAGGTAGAAGAACCCATGAGGGAAACTGCTGTTCTGGAGATGATTCTCAAAAACAGAAAGGAACTGTTTGCTGGGGTGGAAATGATGGGAACCGTTGGGGGAAAGTGACTACCCTGTCTTAGAATTTATGAAGGAGAGGAGAGAAATTGGACGTGTATTTCAGATTCTGGAGAATGGATTTCTAAAGGTTCAGAAACACTAGGGAGAATTCCATTTACTCATAGTCTACAAGAGACATCAGTCCAGGAGGGATATGAAGTTCTTATCTTTCCATCATGAAAATAATGAAATTCTGAATGAAATATCTCTTAATGAATTTCTAAGGACATGGAGAAAAGACTGGGAAAACCCATCTAAAAAGACCAATATGTTAATAAGATATATGGGGAACTCATCCTCCTAGTGTTTTAAAAGATAGGTAAAGATGATGGAATCAGAGGCAGTGACAGAAGTTAAATTGCTGCCATTCAGTTGTTTCAATCATGTCACATTATGTGTCCCAATTTGGTATTATTTTAGCAGACACTGGAGTAGTTTGTCATTTCTTTCTCCATTTCTCTTTACAAAATGAAGAACTAAGGCAAACAGGGTTAAGTGACTTGCACAGGGTCACACAGCTAATATGTATCGGAGACCATATTTGAACTCAGGAAGATGAGTCTTTGTAGTTTCAGGCCCACCACTCTATTGACTATGCCACCTACCTGCCAAAGAAGGATAACTACAAAAGAACAAAAGAATAGTTTCAAGAGCATTGAAATTGGGGGAAAAAGCTAAGAACAACAAACAATGTATTTTAAAGTTGTATCAGGGAAAAGAAGAGCATTAAGGAAGGTATGGATCTTTTGTTTAGGGTGGATGGGAAAAACATTAATGAATAATGGAAATTTACCCACTAAGTGCTGATTGCCACTATCTGGGGACTATCCCCAAAATTACCTTGACAGTTTGTACATACCCCTCTAGGTAAAAGGACTGAAAAGTTATGAATTCTTTATGGTTACCAGAGGTAACAAATTTCTATCTCTCAGTTCTATCCCTCTCTGTACGATAGCAACAATTCTTTGTCAAGGGGTTTGCAGATTTATGGATCTTCCAAATTAGAACTTAGCTCTGAGCCCCCACCCACTGATGAAATTCTACCACCTTTATGAAGTAGCTATCCAGTGAGCAGTAGTCACAAGATCTTAGCAATAATTGATTTATTTCTACTCAGAATATAACATTTACTCAGCATAGAATTGGTAAGCAAACTAATTCCATATGACAACTAGAATACAAAGTATAAGACATCTGCTGAGTGATTAAGTCAACAGTTCTAAATCTTGTAGGTCCTCCTAAACATATGAATAATCCAAACCCAGGAGACCTAGGAATGCATAATTTGAGTGTAGTTAGTTTCTCATTACTGCTCCCCTTTGATTGGATAAAGAAGTGCTTAGACCTAAATTCCAGGGTACAAAATTTGATCCTGGCTGCCTCAGTACTGGCAGAGATCTTCAACCAATTCTGGTCTTGGTGAGACCATCTCAGAATAGTAAAAATGGTGTCACCATTTTGGTCCTTGCATTTCTTGCTATAGCACACTCTCTTGTTTATGCATCTTACAGTAATAAATGTCACTGAAGTCCAGAGACATTCAGTATCCTCCTAGCAAGGGGCCAGAGAATATAATCAGTTCCAAGGGAAATGTTCCACTTTGACAAAGGTTCATCTCCTGAAATGGATAGAATGTTATATAGTTCAGTGGTGTCAGAATCAAACAGAAAAAAGGACCACTAAACCATATATATGGATCTCTGCATCCACATATTGCCTTATAAAACTATATATTGATATTATCTATGTCCTATTGGATTTTTACTTATTTTATTAAATGCTTCTCAATTATAACAAATATATATACATATATAAATATAGCCTTAAGCCTGGCATTGGGAAAATCTGAATTCAAATTCAGTCTCAGATGCTTATTAAACTGTGTGATGTTGGGCAGCTCACTTAACCAATGACTGCCTTTTCCCTCAATCATAAAATGGAGATCACAAGAGCACCTACTTCCCAGAGTTGTTGTGAGGATTAAATGAGGTAATTTTACAAAACACTTAGCACAGCCCTTTATACATTTCAGTCTTTTTTCAATTGCAACCAATTCTTTGTGACCCCATTTAAGGTTTTCTTGGCAAAGATACTGAAGTGGTTTGCCATTTCTTTCTTGAGCTCATGTTGCAGATAAGGAAACTGAAGTAAACAGGGTGAAGTGATTTGTCAAGAATTACACAGCTAGTTTTCCTGACTCCAGACCTGGCACTCTATCCACTGTACCACCTAGCTGCTCCTTACACATTGTAGGTGCTTAATAAATGTTTGCTTTCTTCCTTAAACAGTTTAATGTTTTTATCAACAGCTTAGTTAGAGTCATTGATGGTATGACTACTGAATTTTGCCCAGATCACAAAGCTTTGAGACATAGCTAACTCCTGGATGACAGAGTCAAGGTGCCCAAAAGATCTCCCCAGGATTAGGGATTTTAGTGGATTGTAAGCTCCATTTGAGTCATCAATGCAACATGGAATCCACCAGGGATGCCAATGCAGTCTTTGTCCATAAGAGAAGTCTCGGGCAATTTTATTAGAAAAAAAGCAACAGAGAAAACATTGTTCAAGGATCATATCAATATTTCTCTGACTCAGAGAGAAGTGAAAAAGGGAGAACTATGCTTGACAAACTTGTTTGCCAGGATAATGGAACAGGGACTTGACCAAAAAGCAGGTCTAGAAAAAGAGCTCCACTGATGATGTCAACCTAGAAAATCACACAGGAATGATGATGATGATGATGACAACTAGGGTTTAAATAATGCTTTCAAATTTGCAAAGTGCTTACTTTATATTATCTCACTTGACCTTCATAACAACCCTTTGAGATTGATACCACAGATATTTATCCAATATTACAGATGACTTGTCCATAGTCACTGTGAAGATTAAATTTAACTCTCCCCTAATTATAACAATGAAATTAATTAACTCTCCCGATTGTGAAGATTAAATTGTAACCCCTGACTATTCTTAGAACACCCTACTTAAAGTTGAGTATGGAGATCTGTCTGTTTTTAGATCTAGTCACCAAAAGTGTAAACATTCCACTTAATCATTGAGTGAGAGATCTGTGACCCACATGTGCGACAATGGGTGATGAATCAGAATTGACTGACTGCCTTCTGGGCAGTCCTAGAGCAGAGTGTCAGCTGTGATTGGTAGACATAAAATTAGGGGAAGACACAGGAAGTGATGCAAGAGAAAATGTCTTTAAAAGGGAGTGACAACTTCCTGAAGGAATTCAATTCTTCATGTTTTCTAGTTGAGGGTGGTGAAGAGGGGCAGGAGGATCTGCTGACTGAACCTGAGACCCTGTTCCTTAGACTGACATGTGGTGAGTGAAAAGCTTACTCTTAACTGCTGAATTTTTATGAAGAGACTTCCCTAGGTCCTAGGCTACAAGGGCTGAGGTCTATCCAGCTGAGGACTAAACTCCCCTGCCTGGATTGTGCCAGGGGCCTGGGGATGAATTACTTAGTGTTTAGGCTAGATATCTTTACCTTATCCTCTCTCTGATTTCTTACTTCACTCTTTCTACAATGTGTAAATAAATTTTAAATAAATCTCTTTGGAATTAATTAAATTCCTGGTGACCGCACTCTTAAACAATTCAGTCCAACCCTTTTATAAATAATCCCCTTTCCCCCTCAAATCACACAGAGGGCTAAGTATAAGAAGTGGGATTTGAATCTAGTCCTTCTTCACTCCAAATCCAGCTCTCTATCTATCATGCCATGCTTCCTCCCAGGAAGACCCAAATGAATGAAGAATATCTATTTCCCATATGGTGAGATACCATTGGATAGAGAGATTTCTAAATTGGAACATTCACCTGGGACAGGTACTGAATCCAGTAAGTAAAGTATTAAATTTATTGTATTCTCTGCCTTCTTGTTGTTCCAATTTGAATACTCTTTAGTGTTCTGGAAATTTTGCTACTTATAAATTTGGTGAAGAGAAAAAAGAGAGAGAGAAGGTTCAAAGCATAGCTAGTGATAATCTGCCTCTTCTCTTCCCCAACCAGAATTCACTAGGAGATTGGAATTTAATGCTGTATACCACATTTTTGAGAGGGCATTCATAAGATAGTGTCCAGAAAGGGGTGGTCAGGATGGTAAAAGAGCTTTGAGATGATGTTTAGTTTATGGAAGAAAAGAATCAAAGGGGAGAGGAAGCTGCCTTTTAGTAGATGAAAGACTTTCACTTGGAAGAAAGATTTGACTTCCTTTTTGGTTCATCTTCTTAAATTCAGATCTGACCTCAGACACTTCCTAGCTGTGTGACCCTGAGCAAGTCACTAAACCCCCATTGCCTAGCCTTTATTACTCTTCTGCCTTGGGACCAATACTTAATATTGATTATAGGACAGAAGGAAAGGGTTAAAAAAACAACAACAAAAAAGCCACAGTTGGTCATCCTTTAGGTGATGTTAGATTGCTTGATAGGCTCATTAAGGATGTGCTTGAGGGATTCCCAAGATCTAAGGTTCTCTACAGTTAGCAGAACAGAAATGGCTAATTTGTGCACAATTTCTTCTTTGCTAGCTTAAATAGATTGGGTTGACGGGGAAGACCAGATCCTCTTCCTTTAGCTTTGGTTTGTGGGACCTCAAGGACATTTAGTGTTCCCTCTTATAGTTTTTTTGTTATGATTCACTTTTGTCAAATCTGACAATTATCCAGTTGTTTTGCATTCCACCAACATGTCAGGCAGTCAGGAAGACCTGAGTTCAAATCCAGCCTCGGATAGTTGGCAACTGTGTGATCCTAGGCACTGTTTACTACAGTTTCCTCAACTATAAACTGGGGATAATAACAGAACCTACCTTCCAGGATTGTTGGGAGGATCATCTGAAACAATAATCATAAAGCACTTAGCAGTGTCTGGCACTTAATAAATATTTTCTTCCTTCTTAGATAGGCCAGATAAAAGATGGATATTTTTGCTGGAGCTACATTATTTTAATATCCTGAAGTAGGAGCATAGGCTTGAGAGCTAGAAAAGATCCCCAACCCCCTCATTTTATAGATCAAAAAAATGAGGCCCTGATAGGTTAGACTGTTGGCCCAAGGTCACTCAGATAGCCAGTTCCAGCCATTAGACACCCTTCCATTTCACTCTGGTCTCTGGCAGAATGGCACAGGCTGTCCTTGTACTGCTGGAGTCTATCATGGGGCTGGCAGTCTATCTCCCTGGAGCTTAATCAGCCGGCTAAATGTTGAATAAGCTCATACTCTGCAGAACGCCATATGGCCACCCATCGAAAGAATGAAGTTCTTGTGGTCTTGTGACTAATGATTTTAAGATGAGATGATGAAAGCTTAAATACACATTTTAACATGGAGAAAATGAGCCCTTGTAGAATACCATTATTCATTAGAGCACTTTTAGTCTTCAGACCAGTCTCCAGATGGTAGGTTGTTTTTCCCTGACATGATCCATCCATCCATCCATCCATCCATCCATCCATCCATCCATCCATGCCCTTGCTAGCTCAGGTTTGGATAGGAGCAGCATTCAGGAGCTGGGGTGGTATGGAGCTGCTACGAGCCCAGGAGGGGTAGGACTTGCCACACTACCATCCAAATATCATGCTCTTACTGGATCATCAAGGCACAAATATTCTGGCCCAGGCAAATGGTGTGTTAAGATACTGAGAGAATTTTCCTCAGTTTCCTTTGAAGTAGGATGAGAGAGGGAATATAGGAGTATTTCCCTCTGTGACTGCAGCATGAAAATGAAGTTGGTTCAACATGTTTTAGGGGATCCCGATGAAGCTAGAAAGAGAAAGTTGAACATAAGGGCAGGAGAGACCAGATTCCCATCCCCAGCATCATCATTTCTTTCACCCCTATGTCCAAGCTATTGCAAAAACTTATCATTCTATATTCACATTATATCTCAATCTGTTCACTTTCCTCCACTCATACAGCCACCAATCCAAGTTTAGACTCTTGTTTTTGGCCTGGACCATTGTTGTAGCCTCTAAGTTGGTCTCTTGACTCTAGTTCATATTCCACCCAGCTGCCAAAATAATCTTCCTAAAGCAGAAATCTCACCATAGCATTGCATTGATCAAGAACCATGAGTGGCTCCCTATTGCCTCTAGATCAAGGGTTCTTAATCCTTTTGTGTTGATCATGTACCCTCCCTTGGCCAGTGAAATCTAGTGAAGCCTATGGTCCCTCTCAGAATATATTTTTTAAAACCCTAACTTCCTCCCATCTTAGAATTGATATGGTTCCATGGCAGAAGAGAGTAAGAGCTTTGCAATGAGGTTAAGTGACTTGCTAGGACTTACACAACTAGGAAGTGTCTGAGGCCAGATTTGAATCCAGAATGGCCAAACTTTAGGCCCTGACTATCCACTGAGTCACCTAGCTGCCCCTCAGAATGTTTTTAATTCTACATAATAAAATATATAGGATTACAAAGGAAATGACTTATAGTGAAATCGTTCTCTAACTTGCTAGCTACATAAATTTTTAAACTTCATAAATTCCAGGTTAAGAACCTTTGATAACCTTAAATAATATCAAAATTCTTCATTTTGACACAATCTGGCTCTAACCCAAAAGAATCAGGGTCACTTGCCACCCCTGACCCTACTGAGCATGGTCCAAACCAGATTACCCTGTAACTGGGAAATATCTAGCAAAATAAATAAGAATACAATAAAGTATAGTGACTCTCCCATTTAAAAACGAAGTTAAAATGACCCTCGAGATTTCATATGCATGATTTAGGGGTTCCCATTTCTGTTTGTGTTTGATGTCATTGCATACGCCTCCCCCCACCCCGCTACCCCCCAGCCTGTTATTCTGTTTCATACACTCTAGACAAATGACCCTACTTGACTTCCATGGTGCCCCTTTAAGCCTTACTCCAGAGACCAATTCCTTTTGACTGTTTTTTGACAGCCTCACCAAAATCCAATCATGTGTTAGTTGATGTCATGCATCCTGATGTCACCAGTCTTCAAAAACAAAGGACCACCAAGCACTGCCACCAACAATGCTTTTGTGCTCCTTTCCTTCTTTTAGGAATTATCCTCTCAGGCTTCCTACATTTTCATAACCATTGCATCACCGGTGTTTACCTAGGGAAAGGGGGAACTTCTTAGCCTCTCTGACACATCCTAAGCACCCTCTCAGGATCTTTCAATGCCAAAGCAGTGGCCTTACACCCTGTTCTTCTCTGCCCCTTAGGCTATTCATAGCTGTCTGAAACCCTGGAACAACTTGACTCCCAAAATGAACCATTATCGACAATGAAAATCTATCTAAACTCATTTCTTTTAGTCTCACTCTGTTATAGTCTACCCATCCCTGTGATTCTGAACCCATCGCTGACATTGTTCAAAACCTGTTCTCTATCCTCCTTTGACTGTTTCCTTATTCCCATCTCCCCTTGATCCAATATTCTCAACATTCTACCTTAAAATTAGCTATTTCTTTCAATATTCTCTCAAAAGGGGAACTAGTTTCCATTTGAAGCCTTTTCTTTTCTTTCTCACTCCATCACTATGCCTTGGCTTCTTTTTGATGACACAGTATTCCTGGCCATCCTTTCCAGCTCTGATTGTATTTTACTCATCTGACTGACTCATTGGTCATGGTTGGGGAATGGTAGTATTCCAGGCTCTCCTTTTACCACAATTACTCAGTAACCTCTCTTCCTCTGAGGCTTATTTGATCCAGGCTTAACATCCAATCAAAATTCTAGTGACCATTTTCTACCTTCAGAGCTTCCTTAGGGTCCCACTCACACTTTTTGTCCTCCCCAACTTTTGCCCTCATTCTAGGGGATTTCAAGCATACATATTGATATGCCCTCAGATATACTCATCTTTCAGTTTCTCAATTTTTTCATTTCCCATGCTCTACTTCTCCACCCTACCACAGCTAAACAGAGTTGGTCATATTTTTGATCTTGCCATCAATCATAACTGTTTTAATTCCATGCTTATGAACTCTGAAATTCCTTAATCTGATCATCATGTCATCATTCCACCTCTTCTGGCAACTCCGGTCTCTACTATTTCTTTTTACCAAAACCTCCAATCCATCCAATCCTTAATCCCCCCTCCTCCCAACTCATCTCTGTACTGACTCTCTTCCCTTTCCCCTCTTGAGCAGTTCAGCTGTCCCTTTTCACCTAATCTGCAAACCTCAGTTTGGCATTTCTCCTACCACCTGATCCTTTTGTTTCTACTCACATGCTACTGAATGAAACTGGAAAAAGTTAGGTATTCATGATGCCAAGGACCACTAAAAATGAAATACAACCTGGATGACAATCACCACAGTAATGGAATTCTTTTACACCTCTGTAATCACTATTGCGCTCAAGACAGAAACTTTACTAAACCTTTTCTTCCCTCCTTAAACCTTCCATGGCTCCCCTTCCTCCTGGCTGAGAATTTTGCCTCATATGTCACTGAAAAAAATTGAGACTATTGGCTGAGAGTTCACTTCCCCACCCCCCAACTCATCTCTCATCATTCAGATGCCTGTCATCTCCTCCTTTACCTTTGTCTTAAAGAAGTAGGTCTTCTCTTGGTCAAGACAAAAATCTCTGCATGTACAAATGATCCATCCTATTTCATCCTGCCTTCTCTAGCAAATTGTTCCCTCCATCATCCCCACTTTTCTTCTCACTTCTCTTCAGTCTTTGTCTGCTGGGGGTTTCCCTACCACTTAACAAATCTGTCTGTGTCTCTTCTAGCCTTAAAAGTCCCTCACTTGATCCATCTATCCCTGCTAGCGTTTGTGTTATATTTCTCCTCTGTTCTGTGCTAGTTTCCTTAAGAAGGCTGTCTATAATCAGTACATCTGCTTCCTTCTCACTCTTCTTAATTCTCAGCAGTCTAGCTTTCTACCTCCTATTCAACTAGAGCTTCTCTTTCCAACTCACCAAATCTAATAACCTTTTCTCAGTTCTCATCCTTCTTCTACTGACTTCAGCCTTTGACACTGCCAATCACCCTCTTCTCCTTGATGCTCTCTTCTCTTTAGGCTCTCATGACATCATGTTCTCCTGGTTCTCCTATCTGGCTGATCACTCCTTCTCAGTCTCCTTTGCTGGTTCTCTATCCAGGTCATGCCTGATAGCCAAGTACTGTCATGGGCCATCTTCTCTTTCCCCTGCAGATTATTTCACTTGATGATCTCATTAGCTTTCATGGGTGCAATTAACTTCTCTGTATTGAGAATTCCCATTTCTATTTGTCAAGCCCTAAACTCTTTGCTGACTTCCATTCTCACATCTCCAATGGCCTTTTAGACATTTTAAACCGGATGTCTTATAAATGCCTTAAACTCAACATGTCCAAAACTGAATTATCTTTTCCTTAAAATTCTTCGCTTTTCCTAATTTTCCTATTACTATTGAGAATTCTTACCTACCCAGATACTGGTGTCATCCTTGACTCTTCATTCTTTCTCATCCCTTATATCCATCTGTTGCCAAAACTTACCATTAAACTTTTTTTAAGCCCTTACTTTCTCTCTTAGAATTAATATTGTATTTTGGTTTCAAAGCAGAGGAATGGTATGAGCTAGGCAATGGGAGTTAAATGACTAGCTCATGGTCACACAGCTAGGAAGTATTTGAGACCAGGTTTGAACCCAGGGCTTCCCAATTTTAGGTCTGGCTCTCAGTCCACTGAGTTACGCAGTTGCCCCCACATTTTTACTTTTGTAAATATCTCCTCTATAATTCCTTTTCTCTCCTCTGTCACTACTACCAATGTGGTGGAGGTATTCATCAATTCACACCTAGAATATTTCAATAACCTACTGTTTGCTTTCTCTGTCTCAAGTGTCTCCCCATTCTAGTCTATCCTTCACCTAACTGTCAAATAGATCTTCCCCAACTGCATGTCTGACCCAACATCATTTAATAAATTCCAATATTTCCCGAATTCCTCCAGGATCAAATATAAAGTCCTGTTTGGATTTTACCAAAGAACAAGACATTGATTTTTAGACATAGCTAATATGGGCATTTGTTTCTCTTGGGAAAGGATATTTATTATAATTTATTACCTACTTATAACAAATCATATGCATTATCACATATTACATTATGTCGTCTATTTTTAAAAATCCTTTTTGGCTTTTAAGACCCTTCATGACCTGCCCCCTTCCTACCTTTCCAGTTCTTATACACCTTAAGTCCATCACCCTCTCCACATACATTTTGAGACAGTGGCACTGTCCTCCTTCCTGGGCCTTGAACATGACATCTCCAGACCCTGCATATTTTCACTGGCTGCCCCTCATGTCTGAAAACTCTCTCCCTCCTCATCTCTGCCTCCTAGCTTCCCTGGTTTCCTTCAAATCTCAGTTAAAGTTCCACCTTCTACAAGAATTTCTTCTGCGTCTGCCTTAATCTTGGTGCCTTCCCTCTGAGATTACCCCCAATTTATCCTGTATATATCTTCTTTGTACATACTTGTTTACATGCTATCTCCCCTATTATACTATAAATTCCTGGAGAATAATGATTATTTTTTGTGATTCTTTGTATACTTTGCATTCAGCATAGTGTCTGACACATAGTAGGAGTTTAATAAATGTTGCTCAGTTTGACTATTTTTTGTTATTCTTTGTATCACCTATGTTTAACAATGATGGTGAACCTTTTAGAACCTTTTAGACCAATGTGTGCCATGCTCCACCCCCACCCCCATAATGGATGCTGTGCCCTGCTCCCACCCAGAGACTGAATTCTCTCCCTCTTTACCCCACTGCCTTATCCCAGACAGAGGTAGGAGAAAGGGATGGGAATGGCCTAGGTGCTTTGCTCAGGGGAGGGACTAAGAGCTTTCATTGTGCTGCTGGGTAGAGGGTCATGGAGGTGTAGTGGAGAGGTCTTTCTAGTAACTAACTCTGGCAGGTAATAGCACACGCACCCACAGAGAGGTCTCTATATGCCATCTTTGGCACACATGCTTTAGGTTCACTATCAAGGGCACAGCACCTGACACCTTAGGTGCTTAATTGTTGATTTTACTGTTTTCAGTACTGGGCTCTTATGTCACTTCCTATAATAAGACTTTATAGATCCTCCAATCATTAATGATTTTTCCTTCCTTCAACAACCTTATATCCTAGCAATGTGGATAGAGACATGGAATTGGAATGAGGAAGACTTGGATTCAAATTGCACCTGAAACAATGACGTTTTATAGTTGTTCCTTTTGTAATGGCAAAGAATTGGAAACTAAAGGGATATTCCTCAGTTGAGGAATGGCTGAACAAATAAATCATGTTATATGATGGTGATGGAATATTTTTGTGCTGTAAGATATATTGAACAGGATGATTCAGAAAGAGCTTCATGGACTGATACAGTGAAATAAACAAAACTAGGAAAACATTGTAAATGGAAGCAATATTGTGGAATTATCAACCATAATAGGCTTGGCTACTCTCAGCAATACAATGATGCAGGACAATTTTGAGGAACTTACAACAAAGAATGCTATCCACCTCCAGAGGAAAAACTGTTGGAGTCAGATTGCATTCACTTGTTTATTAGGGTTTTGGTTTTATATGATTATTCACTTACAAAAATGAACAATATGAAAATGAAAAAATATAGAAATCTAATCAAAGAAACAAAAACAATAACAATAAAAAATAGAAATTTGGCCAGGTAAGTCATTTATACTCTCTAGGTTTCAGTTTCCTCTGCAGTGCATTTAGGACAGAGTATCCAAAAAATCCTAAGGTCCCTTCCAGGTCTATATCTATTATTTTATTTATCTGTTTAAGTGTTGCATTATGATTCCCCAACTATAGTAGAATGTAAGCTCCTTGAGGGTAAATACTCTTTTTGGTTTTGTCTTGGGAAATAATTTTTCTGAATTTTGCTGTTTTGTTTCTTTTTCTCAAAGTTTTTCTGCTTGACCAGAATAGAAAATCTAATAACTTTCTGCCTTGCCTTAATACGCCCAGCCCCTAGCACATGTTTTGCACGTAGTAGGTAGTTAATAAATATATATTGAATAGGACTGAAACTTTGCATTTACTACAGGGTTGGGGCATCCTGAGTCCACTCAATAGAAAGAAAACCCGGGGGAATTTCAGGGTTGGAAAGGATCTCTACATAGACATATAACCTGTGCTTGAAAAAGGATAATATTATTAGCTAGCATTTCAATAGCACTTAAGTAACCCAAGAAGGCAGATGCTATTATCTCATTTTCTAGATAAGGAAATTGAAGCTAAAAGAGAACATGAATTGCCCAGGGTTGTGCAACTACATGTTGAAGACAGGATTTAAACTCAGGTCTTCCTGATTCCAAGTCCAGCCCTCTGTCCACTATGGCACATATGACTATGGAGATGTCACATGGCAGCATGTGGCACTGTGGATGAAGTGCCAGAGAGTCAGGAAAATCCGAGTTCATATCTGGTCTCAGACACTAGCTGTGTGACTCTGGACAAGTCTGCCTCAGTTTCCCCATCCATTGAGATAGAGAAAGAAATGGCAAACCTCTCCAGTATCTCTCCCAAGAAAACTCCAAATGGGGTCATGAATAATCAGGAATGACTGAAATGACTGAACAACAGCATGTTTCCTAAGAGATCATCCAGCCTGTGCTTAAAGACCTCTGCTGCCTTCTGAGGTAGTCCATTCCAGGCATGAATAGTTTTGATGGTTAGCAAAAATTTTCCTGAGTTCAAGCCTATATTTACTTCTTCTTAACTTAATTGAAAAAAATTCAACTCATGCATTTAAAGTCTGATAGAAAAGAATGTGCCTTTGGAAAGAACATTGAATTTAAAATGTTCTCACAGTTGCAAATCACCCAAGTTCTCTCATCCCCTCTTTATGCTTATGTTGATGTCAATAATGAACGGTCAGAATGTCAGAATGTTTACAATGCATACAAAACAATTTTATTTCCAGTTCCCTCTTAAGAGGCAGCCCCTTTCTGATGAACAGAAGAAACTAAACAGGCAGACAATATTACTGAAGAACTAGCACAGCGACTAGACTGGAATTCTGGGACGTGGGAAGGGCTTTTTGTGCTGTCCTCTTCCCCATCCAAGGCTGAGCTTGGCACATAGTAGGCTTTCAGGAAATAGTCCCTGAGGGAGCAGATGTCCTGTCATTTAAATCAAAAGAAGCTGTTAAATCTTCCACCTCAGTGACTGTGACTAAGTGGCTAAAGCTGTTTTGATCTTACTCTACCTAAGTGCCTGGGTGGACCCTGGGAGTTGAGAAGGAGAACATGGCGGCTCACACAGGTTTGGCAATTGAAAAGTCCCATCTGTCCAACTGGAAGAACAGAAGGCCTCCTCTCCACGTCCTGGGAGTTTAATTTAACAAAACCCTTGAGATTGAAATCATGACTAAAGAGGCGGTTTTGAGGCCACAATTAACACCAAAAGGTCCATATCATTTAAAAATGGAAACAACCCTAATCCTCCCACTAACAGGTTCCAAAATAAGATACGATAATTGCTAGGCCTCCTTCCCTTTTAATGAATTTTGAGCCCTGAATTTATTTCTTTGAGGGACGACAGGCAGAAGCCCAGGTGATTCTCCTTTTCTAGGTTTTTCATCAGTTTCCAAGTTACTCTGAGACTATCCTGCTCAAACAAAAGATGGAGACCTGACCCAAAGAGCTAGGGCCCAAGACCTACAAAGGGAGGTGAGAGTCTAATTCGACTCATCCCATAAGCATTTACTAAAGATTCACCATGGGCTAGGCATGGGCTGCTTGTGGTGTGGTTTGGATGAGGGCGCCAGCCCAGAGGGGTCATTTCATTTATTATTGTTGTTGTCTGGCTATTTTTTCAGTCCTGCCTGATGATTCTTAACTCCAGTTGGGGTTTTCTTGGCAAAGATATTGGTGGGGTTTACCATGTCCTTCTCCAGATCATTTGACAGATGAAGAAACTGAGGCAAACAGTATTGAGTGACAAAGGATATATGCACAGTTAAGTCCATAGATAGAAATTTTAAGAGGAAGAAAAAGATACTAACTAGGGGTATTTGAGAAGCCTTCCTATAGGAAGAAGCACATAAGTGGAAAAACTGGTGATTCTAAGAGATGGAAGGAAGGAAGAGAGTATGAAATGAGAATAGGAAACAGACTATAAAGTAGGGCGGCAGAACATTTAATGGTAAGTTCTGGGGAAAGCAAGCAGGCCAATTTTCTGGGAGTCCTTGCCTTATCCTCCCATTTGCTAATGCCCTGCTGCCTCCCAAGTGGTTCAGAGTTAGAATTGGAGTCAGGAAGGCTGGGGACATTTGCTTCTTATTTGCTTTTGGGGACCCTAGGCAAGCCACTTAACCTCTACTTGTCAGGATTTCCTCATCCTCACAATGGGGATAATAATAGCCCCTACCTCCCAGGGCTGTTCTGAGGATCAAATGAGATAATATTTGTAAACTTTAAAGTGCTATGTGAATGCTAGCTATTACTTTATCAATAAACCTGAAAAGATAAGGTGTGGCCAGGTTGTAAAGAACTTTAAATGTCAAACTGAGGAGTTTGTATTTTATCCTAGAAAAGGGAAAAGGGGAACCACCCTGAAGGCTCCTAATTGGTTTTATGTATAAAAGTCTGTCTCTCCCAGGATTTGTTCTGGTCTTGATTTGTTAGGCAATTGGCATGCGTTAATAAACCAATTTGCTCAAAAGATTGACCATTTGTTTCCTCCATCATTGCATCTTTTGTTTGTTGCACAGGTTAGTGACATGTTGAGATTTGTATCTTGGTAAAATTATTTTGGCAGCTGCAAAGGATGGGCTAAAGAAAGATAGAAGGAGGCAATTGGTTGACCCCAGGCAAGCCATCTAACCCTCATTTGCCTAAAATAAATAAAAATTAAAAAAATAAAGGTAGATCTGGAAACCAGAAGTCCAATTTGGAAGTTATCGCCATAGTTTTGGTGAGAAGCAATGGGATGGTTGCTGTATAAGTGTCAGGAAAGGGTCACCTCCCAAGAGATCTTATGGAAGTAGAATCAACAGGACTTGTAAGTTGGATATGATGGAGAGTCAGAGATGCCTCTGAGGTTGTGAATCTAATTACCTGGAAGGAAGATGGTCCTATCCAGAAAAAAGGGGAGTTTGGAGGAAGGATGATTTATTTATGGATATTGTGAACATTTAGTGTCAGAGATTGATAACTCTGGATCTATCTTAAAGATCTGAAAGCCCTCCTCAGAGGTCGAATTCTCACAGTCTGTCTGAGAATGGGTCCAAGTGCCTTCACCTCTGCCTTCATTTAGTTTCTCATAACAAAATTGATGACCATTCCATGAACTCTGGATGATTCCTGGAACCAGTATTTTACCCCAACCATTATCCTACCAGCAGCTATCTACATTCTAGTTACACTTTCCCATGGACCTTTCTCAAGAGCAATTGTTTGTCATTCCTGTGGTTTTTACCTTTAAAAGATCTACCAATTTGCAATAAACTAGAACCCATTGCCATCATCATTGAGTCCCTTCTGACCCCACACTGCGACTGTGACTGTGATTCTTATTTTTTCCCTCACCCTTATCTTCAGGTGATACCCTTCTTACTTCTATCTTTGTATTCCATCTTACTATTTCCCCATTCCTTACCTGCAGAACTCTGGTCCCAGTCCTGCCCCCACCTTGGGGGCTTTAACAACTTAGAGCTTGAGATGTCTACAGGCATCCAGGAAGATATGTATAAATGGTAGTTTTTAATGAAGAACTTCAGTTCAAGGGAGTGATTAGGATCAGAGTCAGAAAGATCTATGTTCAAATCTGGACACTTAGTATTGACTTAGTCACTTAACCTGTCTGCCTCAGTTTCCTCAACTATAAAATGAGGATAATAATAGCACCTATCTCTCAGGTGAGGATCTGATGAGGTTATATTTGAAAACTAGTTGTCACTTAATAAATCTTATTCCCTTCCTCTTTCCCCTTATAGAGAGATCTTGTAGTCAACTATATATAAGGGATAACTGAACACATTGAAGTGTTGAAATTACCAAAAGAGAAATTTAGAAAGAAAGGAATATCTAGGAGAGAGTTCTGGGTCGCTCCTCCACATGGGGGATGGACATATAATGGTCCATGAAAGCAGACTGAAAAAGGGCTCGATGGGAGGAGAATCAGAAGAGAACAGACTGAAGAAAACCCAGGAATGAGGGAGTGGTTAATAGTGTCAAATGCTGAAAAGAGGTTAATGAAGGATGAAGAATTAAGAAAACATTTTTAGATTTAGCAATTTATCCAATATTGCTGACCTCTGAGTGGACAGTTTCAGTTGAGGGTTGAACGGCAGATTGGGATGAGTTGCAAATAAATGTAAAGAGAAAAAGTGGAAGTAATGAGCGTAGATTTTTTTTTAATGAGTTTGGATATTAAAGGGCAGAGAGAAGAGATATTAGAGGAAGAGGAACAAATATTTATTTAATATCTATTATGTGCCAGGCACTGTGCTCAGTGATTTATAAATATAATCTCATGTTGGTCCCCACAACAACCATGGGAGAGAAGTACTATTATTAGTCCCATTTTAAAGAAGAGGAGTCTGAGGTAGTCAGACTTCTCAACTATCACATAGCTAGTAAATGTCTGAAGCTGGATTTGAACCCAGGTATTTCTAAACCCAGGTCCAGCATTCTATCTACTGTTTCACCTAGATGTCTCTAAAGCAAAATTAAGTGAAGGTTTTTTTTTTTTTAGTTTTTATTTTTAATTTCATACATTGTTCCTTGGTTACAAAAATCATTTTATTTCCCTCCCTCCCCTCTTCCACCTCTCCCATAGCTGATGCACAGTTTGACTGGGTATTGCCTGTATTCTTGATCAGAACCTCTTTCCATGTTGTTTGTATTTGCAATAGGGTGTTCATTTGGAGTCTATTTCCCCATTCATATCTCCTTCGACCCATGCCATTAAGCTGTAGTTTTTCTTTAGTGTTTTTACTCCCACAGTTTTTCCTCTGGATGTGGATAGTGTTTTTTCTCCTGTACCCCTCTAGGTTGTTCAGGATTGATGCATTACTACCAGTGGAGGAGTCCATTACATTCGATTGTGCCACAGTGTATCAGTCTCTGTGTACTTTGTTCTCCTGGTACTGCTCCTCTCACTCTGCATCAATTCCTGGAGGTTGTTCCAGTCTCCATGGAATTCCTCCTGAGTAAAGGTTTTTTAAAGGTCTGTCCTCTGGGCATATTTGCAGGCAGCAGGAAAGGAGCCATTAGATGATGGAGATAATTGAAAGAGCAAGCTGCCAAAGGAGAAGAGAGCAAGGACAAACATAGAGGGATGCCCTTATTGAGAAGGGGCACCTTTTTGTCAGAGACTAGAACGAGGGAAGAGAGAATGGAAATGTAGCTTAGGAACCTCACAAAGTATGACCTCTCTTTTATCAGTAAAGTATGAGTTTGTGACAATTAAAAATTCTGAGAAACTGGCTTCTGGGTAAGACTGTCAATTTATTGATCAGACTAGCACTAACCAATAATTTAAAGACTCTGAAGTCCCCTTGTACAGGTCTATAAATACAATTTGGGAACTTGTTATTCAACCCCTCCCTAGGTCACAAAAAGGCTCAAGGTCTCTTCTGATCATTCCCATTACAAATATTTTTATCTCTATGGGACATTATTTTCTATTCTTACTTTCCTTGGGGATATATACCTAGCATTAGACATTCTTGCTCAATGGTCAAAAGGTTTTTTTTTTTGTTTTCTATAAAACTATCATTCTTTAAAGAAAAGAGTATGTGAAATAAGTGTTTCATCTTTACTTCCTCCTTCTAAATTCATGCCAATTCAACAGTGATTAAACTCTGACCCACTCCCTTATTGAGGTAACCTGTGACCCAGTAATTAAGGGCCCTGGGTCTAAAATCAGGAAGACCTGAGTTCAAATCCAATTTCAGACATTGCTTAACCAGGTGACCTTAGGAAAGCCACTTAACCTCTGATTACCTGACAAAAGAAGCCACTAGATCCATAGAAGAAGGAAATGGCAAATAATTCTGGTAACCTTGCCAAGAAAGCTCCACAGGATCATGACAAGACTGACTAACTACTCCCTTATAATGGATTTGGGATCTGGTTGGGAGGAGGTCATTTATAAAATAGACCAGTAATGCTAAGAGAATAGGCCTTTATGGGCAAGTTTAAACTCTTCTGATGAAAGCTTGAAGTTCTAACTTGATATATCTTAAATAGGAATGAATGGGGAAAGGACAATCAAAGATACAGCCTTGGGTGAGATGGTCTTCTAGTACTAGAAGAAGGAGGAAGGAGGCAGGAATAGACCTGTGAGACCTTGTCCTTGTATGGATGTATCTTCTAATTAATGAGTAGGAAGCCTTGATTCTCCATCACTTTCACATCTTGGCAGCTTGGTGACCATGGATTTTTCAGGGAGAGCATTGGCTTCTTCCTCACATATATCTCATTGTTGTCTCACAGATTCCTTGGCCAAGGGAAACATGAACCATGAAAGTTTCTTGAAAAGGACAGAAGGTAGTGAGTAATGTCTCATACTACCCAGATTACCTATGGAAGGCCATAGCAGAGGCCATTTGAGAGGTCCTCAAAACTAGGGGATTTGGCTTCATTTTGTTTTATTTAAATTACCACAAAGCGCTATGTTAAGTGCTCAAGAAGCATAAAAACCCAAAACAAAACAACAAAAACCAACATAAAAATGTCACTGTGCTCAAGGAGGTGACATTCTTTTAAGGGAGAGGGGATAAAATGCATAGAAAAATACACAAATAATTATACCTGGAAAAGTAAAAAATACTATAATACAAGGAAAATAACCCTAGAGTTCATCCTTGAAAGAATAAAGGAATTCTAAGAAGTTGGTTGGTTGGTTGCTTTCATATTTGAAGAGGACCAAAATGACATCACTGAGTGATGATGACTTTTGAATCATGCACACATTGCATTTAAATGAGGCAAAGTTGCACAAAGTTGTCAAGCCTCACTCTCTCTTCCAAAGTAATCAAACTCCAGTGGGGAGACAAAAGTCAGCACAACTTTCAGTGGCTTGGGATGCAGTGGATAGCATCTAAGCACTCCCCAATGCCCTCTCCTGCCACTTTTAGGGCTGTTGGAACAAATCATTCTCATCAACTTCTTCTGCCAGGGCAAGTCTTTACATGACATGGGAAGATACTCCCAAACACTGATAGGTTTGAGCCACACTGGTTACTCTTAACCTAGTTTAGCCCACATGCAAAGATAGTTTACAAGGACATGGCTTCTGGGCACACTACAGATTCTTTGAGTCATACTTGAGAGCTGTATGCTGGAGGAATAAAGAAAGATGTGTGATTTTATACATGAAGATGGACAGTGGTCTATCAAGTATGGAGAAAGGCTAATAGTCTAGTTTATTTAGAAAACTGAATTCATAAAAAAGAGAAAAGAAAAAATGTGTTAGTGAAGGGAGTAAGTATAGAGTAAGGGTAGAAAAGTAGCTGAGAGGCAAATTGTGGAGAGCCTTAAATGCCAGGACAAGAAGTCTGTATTTTATCCCTTAGGCAAAAGGAAACCCTTGTGGACTTTGATCAGAGGAATGACACAGGCAGACTATGCCTTAGGAAGATTATTTTTTCAGCTCTTGGGAATGGATTGGAAGCATTGGGACAGATTAGGATGCCAGGTAGCAGTCTAGATAAGAGCAAATTAAGGTAGCAACTGTGCTGGGAAGGGTAAGAAGAGATTAATTGTGAGGCTGTGGAGGTATGACCCTAGAATGCCCCAAGTGGAGCAAGAGTTAAAAGAAATACAAACTCCTTACAACAAATGAAGTTCCCTTGACTCTACTTAACTTCTTTAAACTCTGTTTACCTAAGCCTTGCTTTCCATTTACATAGTGAATGTTGCCCAACAACCATTCTGTGGTTCTTGCCCCTTTTCTTGCTTAGTACCTTCCTATTGCATTGTCAGTTTACTAACTTATTATGATTTATAACTGACCTACTTCTATAAAAGCATTTGAGGCAGCTTACAAAGCTAAAGCACATATAAAATTGGGCAATTAAGGATAAAATCGGAACAAAATGCAGTTAAAAGTACCAGAGAAAAAGATACAGGAGCCACCTGGGATGAGTTAGTTGAGCAATGAATTTAGCTCTGGGCTTCCTGGCAGCAAGAGTGAAAGGGAAACAAAGGTCATATAGTTCTCATTGTCTGGTGAATGTAAATGTACAAGTTGGTTGGGAGAGACAACTTCATCCTGGCCCTGAATTCACCTGATAATGAACCCAGTGGGAGCTTATATAAAGGTACCTGAATATATCATGGCCAATGTCTTCAGCTGCCATTTTGAAAATGACTATCAAATCCACCTTGAAGTAGAGATTTCTTATGCTGATTCTTTCTAATAGCTGAGAACATAACATTAAATCTTAGTTTAGTGAAACCATTTCCACAGGGAGCTGAGCTTACATAAATACCTGTCCTTTGCTTTTTTGAGGACCTGGCAATTCAGAGAGCTTTGAGAAGTCAGATTGGGGATTGAGAGATAGCAGAAGCATCCATCTAGGTGGTATAGTGGAACTGAAGTCAAAGTCAGTTCTAGGTTGAATTCTCTTCAAAGCTTCAATTTAACCATAATCATCAACATTATTTATTTATTTATATGCACCTTTCCCATCAGTTGCCTTGCTTGTTTGTTTTTTTTTAAACCCTTATCTTTCATATTAGAATCAATATTGTGTATTGGCTCCAAGGCAGAAGAGCAGTAAGGGCTGGGCAATGGGGTTTAAGTGACTTGTCCAGGGTCACACAGCTAGGAAGTGTCTAAAGCTGTGTTTGAACCTAGGACCTCCTGTCTCTATGCCTGGCTCTCAACCCACTGAGCCACTTAGCTACCCCATCCCTGCTCTGTTTTGACTATGAATATTATACTTTCCTCAGATGAAACTTATCATCTGAAATCTCTTCATCATGGAGATTGGGTCAGCTTTGGGAATCAATACGTACTTGATATCATCAGGTGGGTAGGGACTCTTCCCAAAGCCTCCTTTATCGAAGAATCAGAACATTCCAACTGTAACTCTTCATTTCCTATCTGTTCCTATGCTTGGCTCTGACTCCACAACCATCATGCCCCTGTGCTGGATATCCGCTGTCAGTGCTCTTTCCCTTTTCAGCTTCCTTTATCTATTGACTTTTCCCATCAGGTTATAAGTTCCTGGAGGAAACTGATTTGTATTGCAAGTGCTTAGCAAAAAGCCTGGCACTTAATAACTGTTTAGTGGACAATATAGGCTTTAAGGTTTACAAAATAGCTTTCTTGTTAAGGAGATGGTGAAAGAATTATAGTGCCCATTTACAGAAGAACAGAGTGTGATGAGGCTTGTCCTGGATCACTTGGCTAATAAATGTCTGACAGATGAACCAGAATTTCTTTCTGTTTTCAAGATCAGAGCCATATCTTTACCTCTGCCTCGTCACCCCATAAGTGTGATAGACAAGTAGGTTAAAGAGGGATCTATATTTTTTTATATGTTAAAATTGGCATCTGGTTGTGAAAACTGGGAGCTTAGCTTACTGCCTCATGGAATTAAGGCTTAGCCCTCTTTCTGCCCCCAAAGTGGGTCTGCGGTACTGATCAGTTGGGCCCAATCTTTTCTCAAAGAGAAACTTCAAGATGGTCAAGTTGTTGATAATAATGACTAACCTCTGCATAGCACTGCTAGGTTTTCAAAGCATTATAAAATATTTTTGGATATATTATTTAATTTAAGCCTCACTGTAGAGTAAGTACTATAGATATCATATTTTTAAAATTAGGAAACTGAGGCTTGGAGAGGTAACACAATTATAAATGTCAAAAGCAGGATTTAAACCCACATTGTTCTGACTTGAAATCTAACATTCTGTTTGCTATATGCCTCACATCCTGTGGTTGAGGACTAGGATTTGGCTTCATGAAACTCATTTTGGTCTGAAATATGTTAGGGGTAAGTGGTTCTAGCTGGTCTCTTTAACCTCCCTCCATCTCCCCTGCAGAATGTGACCTTCTGAGTAGGTTTGCATCCTGATGGAGCCACCAAGCAGAATCTCAGCCTGCTTTCTCCATCAGCTAACTAGATGACCAGTCAGATGGGCGTAATTTAGTTTGATCTGTGTAATTGCTTTGGCAGTAATATAATGGTTTTCATTTCTGGTTGTAGCTTAGTTGCTCTTGGGGGGCAGTTAAGTGGAGCAGTGGATAGAATTTTGGAGCTAGAGTCAGAAAGACTAGAGTTCAAATCAGGCCTCAGACACTTGGTAGCGGTGTCACCCTGGACATGCCACTCAATCCTGTTTGCTTCAGTTTCCATACTTCTAAAATGAGTTACAGAAGGAAATGGTAAATCACTCTAGGATCTTTGCCAAGCAAACTCCAAATGAGGTCACCAAGTCAGACATGGCTGAAATGACTGAACAAGTTGCTCTTTCTGGCAGTAATTATTGGTCAACTCATTCTTTGGTTTCTTGGGACTCTTTTCTAGCACAGGATGGGAGGAATACACAGAATTGCCCTTGTGGTCAAAGAAGATGTTTTGTTTATTGTCACTAGGCTACTTGATTCACAGAATTAGATTCAGAACTGGAATGACTTCCTTTTTGCATTACAAAAAGCTCTTATTTTTTCCTCATTCAGGATGGTTTCAGAAAAAACCTGGGAAGATTTACATATACCGATACAAAGTAAAGTGAACAGAACCAAGAGAACATTGCATAAAGTAAAATCAGTTACATAATAATAATCAACTGGGAAAGACTTAGCTACTCTGATCAATATAGTGATCCAAGATAATTCCAAAGTATTCATGATGAAAAATACTATCCAACTCCAGAAAGCCAATGGGATCTGAGTACAGATTGAAGCATATTTTTTTCTCTTTCTTTATTTTTCTTGCTCTTCCCTCAACATGACTGTGAAAATAGTTAAAAAAAAATTTTTTTAAACCTTTACCTTCCATCTTATAATCAATGTTATGTATTGGTTCCAAGACAGAAGAGTGGTAAGGGCTAGGCAATGGGGGTTAAGTGACTACCCAGGGTCATACTGTTAGGAAGTGTCTGAAGCCAGTTTTGAGCTCAGGACTTCCCATTTCTGGGCCTGGCTCTCAATCCACTGTCCCTTGGAAATGTATCTAACACCCCCCCTCCCCTTAATGTAGATGATTGTTTATTTGCTCTCATTTAAAATTTTTAAACAATCACTTGGGGGTTTTATTTCTTTTTAACAAAGTTTTATTCATTTATTTATTTCTCTTTCTCTTTTTAATTCATTTTTATTTAATTAATTAATTAATTAATTTAGAATATTTTCCCATGGTTACATGACTCATGTTCTTTCCCTCCCCCCACCAGAGCTGACAACAATTCTGGGTTATACATGTATCATTGTTTAAAACCTATTTCCATATTATTAATATTTGCAATAGAATATTCATTTAAAGTCAACATCCCCAATCATTCCTTTGGAAATACATCTTCCATAATATCATATATTTGATGGATATCATATGTCTCATCTTCTCAATGAATTGTTGGGGGGTGGGAATAGAAGGACAGAGAGAATTTAGAACTGAAGATACTTTTTAAAAATCTGATTTGAACTCCATTGCTATAATAGGTGCTATAATAAAACACAAAGGATCACTTCTTTGTGTTCCTGAAATTAAACAATTACTAGCCATGGGACCCTAGGGAAATCACTTAACTGAAAATACCTTCACAAGATAGTTCCTGAAATTAGGAATTTAATTTAGTTCCTGATAATTCCTGAAAGTTCCTGATAGTTCCTGAAATTTATGGGTTTATAATCTCAGGGGAGGCGGATCTATAAACAGATAAAAGATAATGGCATGAAGTAGCATATATCATTTCAACTGACTTGGCAGCCAGTAAGAGTTAAGATTCTTCAAGGGAAAGTATAATGAATCCCTGAAGGATAGACTGGTCAGTAGACTGGTTTTGAAGGATGATGCTTAGGATCCAGACTTTGGGAAGAGAATATTCCAAATGGAAAGAGATGATGAGGGAGTAAATAGGGCAATTCCTGATGATAATAATGTACACATTGAACTCTCAGAAGAAAAATAATTACTCACACATAGCTCACCTAGTATTTAGTCCTATCCTCTCAACTACTCTGAGGTCTATGCTGTAATCAAAGAGGAAATTGAGTCTGAGAGATACAGTAATTTACCCAAGGTTACATCACTAAAAAGCATCTGAGGTGGGTTAAGGCTCTACATAGAACTTCTACTGCTAATCTGGTAGATGATAATATTAACTAATAATAATATGTATGTGGGTATGTATCATTAAGTACTTTATTTGATTCTCACAACAATCTTGCAAAGGTATTTACAGTTAAGTGATTTGCCTAGGGTCCCATGGCTAGTAATTGTTTAAGCATATACTATCCACTAAACCAATAGAGTCAAATTTAAATAGAAATAGGGTCTCTAAACAAAAATCTGTGTTCTGAATGAGCATGTTGACTTAGAAAACCACTCGTTTGTATGTTTATTTTTTATTAACATATCAACATATTAAAATCAGATAGAAATGAGATTTTAATTTGGTTTAGGACACAGTCAGGAGTATTGTGGGCTAAAAAAAAAGAAAAAAACAAAATCACTAACATAAGAAATGAAAAGGTTAAATTTACCATTAATGAAGATGAAATCAAAGTACTAATTAAGAGTTGTTTCATACAATTATATGCCAACAAATTGAAGAATTTCAAAGAAATGGAAGAATACTTACAAAATATAACTTGCCTAGACTAGCAGAGAAGGAAATAGAATATCTATGTAAACCTATTTTAGAAAAAGAAATTGAGGGGCAGCTAGGTGGCACAGTGTATAGAACACTAGGTTTAGTTGGAAGAACCTGGGTTCAAATGTGACCTCTGTCATAAATAGATACTGGGGTTTCTATTAATTATTACTTATGACTTATTGATACTTGGAGATAGAGAGGATACTTGCTGAGATAGAGAGATATTACCTGAGGATGCGTATTGATCACTACTGATGGCTAATAGATCAAGATTTTGCCTACCCTCCTCCCTCAAATGCCACCCATTTTTCAACCCTCTCCCTCTTACCTCCCTTCCCCTCCCCCCTCTTAGTCAGTCACCTTCTAAGTAACTCAAAGGTGAACTCTGATGTTTAGAGAAGATACTTTTCCTCTCTTTTCAAGTAAGGAGGTTTATTGGGGAAGACAGGACAGGATGGAGGATAAGGTAAGAGGGATGGGATATTCCCTAATCTATACAAAGAGTTAGGAGGGTATTGGGAAAATGGCAGTTCTGTCACAACTGCGACACAGGGACAGTCAGAGAGAGATAAGAGGACAAATATTTTCTTCTTTCTTCTTCAAACTCAAATCTCAGATATACAATTAATTCTTCAGGTTCAGCCACCACCATCAGCCACACTACTAGCCAAAATTTAGTTCAAAAGCTTCTCCCCCAGCTCCAGAAGCCACAAGGATCTCTCAGCCTCAGATCAGAAGAAAATTAAGAGGGGTCCAGTCAGGAGCCTCTCAGCCTGGCTCCAAAAGCAAGTCTCCCAGTTCAGCTGTTGGTTTGGCTCCCAACTGCTTCTCCTGGGAACATTCCAATGGAATGTTACTTTTTGGTTGACAGTTGATGTCCTTTGCTTTGTGTTGCATGCTTGCCTTGCAAATTCTCTCTTTTACACCTCAGACACTTCCTAGATGCATATGACCCTGAGCAATCACTTACCCCCAGATGCCTCACTATTGCCCTCCTCTTAGAGTTGTTAGTAAGACAAATAGTAAGGGCTTAAAATGAAAAGAAATTTACCAAGCTATAAATGCATTTCCTAAGAATAAAAGAATCAGGACTAAATGGTTTTATAAGTAAATTATACAAAACCTTTAAAGATCAATTAACTCAAATATTAAATCAATAATATAGAATAATGAGTAAAGAAGGAATCCTACCAAAATCTTTTAATGAAACACATATGGTGCTAATAACTAAACTGGGAAGAGCAAAAACAGAGCAAGAGCATAAACCAATTTCATTAATGAATATGGATGCAAAAATCCTATAAAATACTATCTAGGAGATTACAACACTATGTCAAAGAGATTAAACATTGTGACCAAACAGGATTTGTACCAGGAATGGAAGGATGGTTTAAGATAAGGAAAATCATTAGCATAATTGGTTATATCAGTAACAAAAGTAACAAAAGTCTTATGATTATATCACTAGATGCCAAAAAAGCGTTTGACCAAATAGAACACTTGTACCTATTAAAAACACTTGAAAGCAAATGTATAAAAAGCTTATCTTAAAATTTAAAAAAGTATCTACCTAAAGCCATCAGCAAGCATTATTTGTAAAAAAGTAAGCTAGAAGCTTTTCCAATAATTTCAAGAGTGGAACAAGGATGCCCATTATCACCAATGTTATTCAATATTATGTTAGAAATTACTAATATGCTAACAATAGAAACCAAAGAAGAAAAGAAATGGAAGGAATTTGAATAGACAGAGACAGTAAAACTATCTCTTTTTTGCAGACAATATAATGGTGTATGTGGGAAATTCTAGAGACTTAAATAAAAAGTTAATTGAAAAAATAATTTTGGCAATGTAGCAAGACAGAAGAAACCCACACAAATCATCAGTATTATTTCTGTATATCACTAACAAAGTACAGCAAGAAGAGATGGTAAGAGATATCTCATTTAAAATAATCATAGACAGAATAAAATATAATAAATAAAATAAAATACCTGGGATTATAATTACCAAAAGAAACCCAGGAACTTCAAGAACATAATTATAAAACACTCTGTATATAGATAAAGTCTGATGTAAATATTTGGAGAGAGACTTCCAGGCAAACATGGCAGCAGTCTAGACACAGGACTCTTCCTCTCCCCACCACCTACCAAAACAGACTACCTCAAAAAGCCAAAAGAACCCAAATTCATAGGAATAAGGGGACTCTACAGTAGGGCACAGTACTGAAGGTATGGGCAATTTGGGCATTTCCACACCATAAGAGGGTGAAAAACGCAAAGCCAAAAACACAAGCTGATCCACCCTCCCACACCCCACCTACAGAGCCAGAGCCAGCACATGCTCAGTGAGTGAGCAAGCGGCACATCTGGAGTGAGTGAAGGGCATCTCTGGGTCCTTGGCAGCTGACTGAGACCACTGAGGACCTACCACTGAGAGCAGCTAGACGTGAGGCCACAGCAGGCAGAGGAGAACAGACCATGGGCACCCATGGGAGATAGCACAGAGAGGGGAAGCTAACAGCAGAAGCTGTAGAGACTCCAGAGCTGGCCTTACAAAATCGTTGCTCCTTAGCTCCATACACAGAAAGCCTTCCCATCTCGATCAGATTTCTGACTGAAAAGAGAAGGAAAAACCACCACAGTGATGGCAAATAGTGCCAAGAAAGAAAGAAAGGAAGAGAGAGAGAGAGAGAGAGAGAGAGAGAGAGAGAGAGAGAGAGAGAGAGAGAGAGAGAGAAACAACAACTTCCCAATCTCAAGAAAAACAAGAAGAAGGGGTTGACCCTGGATAATTTTCACAGAGGAAAAACCCAGGCTACAGAGGAAATAGAAGAGGAAATCCAGATAAATGCACCAAAACCTTCCCCCCAAAATGGAAATTGTCCACAAGCTCTTGAAGAATTTAAATTGGAGCTTATCAAAAAAATGGAAGCCTTCTGGCAATAAAAGTAGGAAATAGTTTAAAAAGAAAGTAACAGTTTAAAGGACAAGAACTCCAAATTGGAGAAACAGCTGGAAGCCACGAAAAGCAGGATAGACCAAACCAAAAAGGAAATTCAAAAGATTATAGCAGAAAATCAAAAGACTAAAACAGAAAAGCAAAAGATTATAGCAGAAAATCAAAAGATTATAACAGAAACCCAGGCCTTAAGGACCAGAATTGGGCAATTGGAAATCAATGATCTTGCAAAACAGCAAGAATTAATAAAGCAAAGTCAAAAGACTGACAAAATAGAAGAAAACATAAAGTATCTCACTGAAAAGATGATGGATCAGAAAAATAGAGCATGAAGAGACAATTTGAGAATCAATGGTCTAACTGAAAAGTCAGAAATGAACAGAAATCTTGACTTCATACTACAAAAAATTATCCAAGAAAACTGCCCTAATGTTCTTGAATATGGGAGCAAAATAGACATAGAAAGAGTTCATAGAACACCCTCTACACTATATACTCAAAAGATAACTTCCAGGAATGGAATTGCCAAATTCAAGAACTTCCAACCTAAGGAGAAAATTTTGCAAGAAGGCAAAAAGAGACAATTCAGATATCAAGAAGCGCCATTCAGATTTACACAAGATCCGACATCTTCCACACTAAAGGACCTCAAGGCTTGCAATATGATATTCAGAAAGGTAAGAGAATTGGGTCTCTCCCAAGAATCACCTATCCATCAAAACTGACTGTATACTTTCAGGGAAAGTATGGGAATTGAACAAAATAGAAGATTTCCAAGTATTTGTAAAGAAAAGAAAGAACTAAGTGGAAAGTTTGATATCCAAACACAAAGATCAAGAGAAACATGAAAAGGTAAATAATAAAGAGAGGGAAAAGGGGAAAATGTTTTTTTTATGTGAACTTTCTTCTTTAAAAGGCTTCAATAAGATCAAATTATTTATATTAGTATATGGGGGAAATGTTATCTGTAACTCTCAAAAATCATATTCACTTATATTATATATATATGTATATTATATCATAATATATATTATATAATCATATTATAGTAATTAGAGGAATCATTCACAGGAAGAGACTGAGGTAATAAGTTCTATAAGATGATATGCAAAAAAAGAAAAAGGGAAGGGGGGAATTGAACATGGCACCAAAAGATACTTGAAGAAATAGAATAAATAGGACAATCTTTATCACACAAAGATACACAAGGGAAGGGGAGGGGAAGGATACTCTTGTAAGAAGAAGCTGAAGAGAGTGCTAATAGGTAATACTTAAACCTTACTCTCAGTGAAATCAGTTCTGAGAGGGAAGAGCATCTAGATCCATTGGGGTATTGAATTCTATCTTACCCTACAGGGAAAGTAAGAAAGTAAAACTAAGGGGGGGGGGTAGGGAGCAGGGAGTATAAAAAGGGAGGGAAAGAGAGGGGGGAGGGAACTTAAAAGACCCTAAAAAATAAGAAGGGGGCAGAAAGGGAAGCTTATTAAGGGAGGAGATTAAGAGGAATAATTAAAAGCAAACCACTTGTTTAAAAGAATATAGGAAAAGAAGAAAGGACAGAACAAGGAGAGGATATCAAAATGGTGGGGAATACACCAGTGCCAATCATAACTTTGAATGTGAATAGGATGAACTCACCCATAAAACAAAAACAAATATGAGAATGGATTAGAAATCAAAATCTTACCATATGCTGTCTGCAAGAAACACACTTGAGGTGGGAAGTCACTTACAATGTTAGAAGTAAAGGTTGGAGCAAAACCTATCAGGCCTCAACTGATAGAAAGAAGGCAGGAGTTGCAATCAGGATATCTGAAAAAGCCAAAGTAAAAATAGATCTGATTTAAAGGGATGGGAAAAGTAACTACATCCTGATAAAAGGCAGTATAGACAATGAGGAAATATCAGTAATCAACATGTATGCACCAAATGGTAAAGCATCCAAATTTCTAAAGGAGAAACTAGCAGAATCGAAGGAGGAAATGGATGGTAAAACTATACTAGTGGGAGACCTGAACTTACCACTATCAAATTTAGATAAATCAAATAAAAAATAATAAATGCAACCTTTTCAGATTATAATGCAATAAAAATAATAATCAATAAGGGTACATGGAGAGCCAAATCAAAAATTAATTGGAAATTAAATAATGTGATTCTCTTGGGAATATCCTATATTACATTAGAGAACAAATCATAAAAACAATGAATAATTTCTTTGAAGAAAATGACAATGATGAGACATCCTTTCAAAATCTATGGGATGCAGCCAAAGCAGTACTCAGGGGGAAATTTATATCCTTGAGTTCATATATTCAAATTAAGTAGGGTAGAGGTCAATGAATTGGACATAAAAATCAAAAAACTTGAAACCAAACAAATCAAAAATCCCTGGATGAAAACTAAATTAGAGATCCTAAAAATTAAGGGAGAAATTAATAAATCAAAAGTGAAAGAACTATTAAACTAATAAATAAGACTGGAAGCTGGCATTTTGAAAAAACAAAAAATAGACAAAGGACTGGTCAATCTAATAAAAAAAAGGAAAGAAGAAAACCAAATTAACCCTATCAAAGATGAAAAGGGAGACCTCACTTCCAATGAAGAGGAAATTAAATTTAAATCATTAAAAATGATTTTGCCTAATC
This sequence comes from Monodelphis domestica, assembly GCF_027887165.1. Classification (NCBI taxonomy): domain Eukaryota; kingdom Metazoa; phylum Chordata; class Mammalia; order Didelphimorphia; family Didelphidae; genus Monodelphis; species Monodelphis domestica. The sequence continues at coordinate 495,242,290 of NC_077229.1, read as the reverse complement.
ATATGGCAACAAATATGGCAATCTAGGTGATATGGATGAATATTTACAAAAATATAAATTGCCTAGACTAACAGAAGAAGAAATAGTTTTCTTAAATAATCCCATATCAGAAAAAGAAATTGAAGCCATCAAAGAACTCCCTAAGAAAAAATCCCTAGGGCCTGATGGGTTCACAAGTGAATTCTATCAAACATTCAAAGAACAACTTATCCCAATATTATACAAATATTTGACATAATAAGCAAAGAGGGAGTTCTACCAAATTCCTTTCATGACACAAATATGGTACTGATTCCAAAGCCAGGCAGGTCAAAAACAGAGAAAGAAAACTACAGACCAATCTCCTTAATGAACATAGATGAAAAAATCTTAAATAGGATACTAGCCAAAACACTCCAGCAAGTCATCATGGGGTTATTCACTATGATCAGGTGGTATGCATACCAGGAATGCAAGGACAGTTCAATATTAGGAAAACCATCCACATAATTGACCATATCAACAAGCAAACCAACGAAAATCACATGATTATCTCAATAAACATAGAAAAAGCTTTTGACAAAATACAACATTCATTCCCATTGAAAACATTAGAAAGTATAGGAATAAGTCCTTTCCTATAAATAATAAACAGTATTTATTTAAAACCATAAGCAAACATCATCTGCAATGGGTATAAACTAGAAACCATCCCAATAAGATCAGGAGTAAAACAAGGATGCCCATTATCATCCCTATTATTTAACATTGTACTAGAAACACTAGTAATTAGAGAAGAAAAGAAAATTGAAGGTATTTAAATTGGCAATGAGGAGACCAAGCTATCACTCTTTGTGAATGATATGATGGTCTACTTAAAGAATCCTAGAGAATCCACCAAAAAGCTAGTGGCAATAATCAACAACTTTAGTAAAGTTGCAGGATACAAAATAAACCCACATAAGTCATCAGCATTTCTATATATCTCCAACACATCTCAGCAGCAAGAATTAGAAATTCCATTTAAAAGTCACCCTAGACAATATAAAATACTTAGGAATCTATCTGCTAAGACAAACACAGGAACTATATGAGCATAACTACAGAACACTTTCCACACAATTAAAACTAGATCTAAACAATTGGAAAAACATTAACTGCTCATGGGTAGGATGAGCTAACAGAATAAAAATGGCCATCCTACCTAAACTTATTTACTTATTTAGTGCCATACCCATCAAACTACCAAAAAACTTTTTTTACTGAATTAGAAAAAAACATAACAAAGTTCATTTGGAAGAACAAAGGATCAAGGATATCCAAGGAAATAATGAAAAAAATGCAAAGGAAGTTGGCCTTGTGAAATAGAATATGTAAACTGAGGGAAACTGTTTCTTGTTGAAATATAGAAAAGTAAACTGAGGAAACTGAGTGAAACTATTATTGCATGAAATAGAGAGGTAAACTGAGGAAAACTATTTCTTCTTGAAATAGAAGAGTAAATCTGTGGTGACACTATTACTTACTGCAATGACTGAATGCTCTGGCTTGAGACTAGAGAGAGGTGCTAGAGGAAAACTCTGAAGATTTCCTAGTTACAATAGGGATAGATGAGAGACACTGCTAGTACAGGGGAATGCTGCCACACAGGGATACTGGCACACAGGGATGCTGGTACACAGAGGACTGCTCTGGGGTTTATTCTAGGTTTTGCTTGCTGATCCCTATTGATGGAAGTAGATTGATGGATCAATCTACTTCCTAATCTCCTTCCTCTCTCACTCCCTCCCTTTTCCAACCTTCTGCTCCCTCCCCCCCTTTCCATCCTCCCCCCCCCCCCCCCCGTCACCTCCCAATTCTTCTTGAAGCCTTTGGCTTTTTCCCTTCCCCCCTAAGTGAACCATAAGGATCTTCTCTTCTTTTCCTTTTTCAAGTAGGGGTTTATTGGGATAACAGGATGGGAAACTGAGGAAAGTGGGATGAGGATTTCCCTAATCTATAAGGGAAATTTGAGAGGGTTATGGAAATAGTCCAGTAAGAAAGGTGAGAAGAGGAACAGTTAGATAAATGGAGGACAACAGCTAAGATCTTCTTTCTTCTTTTACAACACCATCAAGATCTCTGTTTCTCTTGGCCAGCTTAAACTCTCAGAGAGAGACAAGCAACTCAAAAGCCAAGTTTCTCCTTCTTCTCCTCTCTCTGGGGCCAGAAAAACCCCAAGTCTTGATCAGTCAAAATCTGAGAGAGTGTGGGGGTCTCCATTTGATCAGAAAGCCCCAAAAAACAAGCCAGCACAATCAGGGTCTTCTGCCAGCCTCAACTGCCAGAGAGAGAGTGACACTCCCAGCCCCTCCCCCTCGCCAGCTCAACTGCCACTCCTCCTGGGAATATTCCTTTTTAGAATCTTCCATCTTGATTGACAAAACATGTCCCCAGATTAGTCTCTTGCATCTTGCCTTGCTCTTCAAAACCTTTCTCTCTTCATGACTCTTCCACACTTGCAGTACCAGATCTCAAACTATACTATAAAGCAGTGGTCATCAAAACAATATGGTACTGGCTAAGAGACAGAAAGGAGGATCAGTGGAATAGACTTAGGGTAAGTGACCTCAGCAAGACAGTCTATGATAAGCCCAAAGACCCCAGTTTTGGGACCAAAACCCACTATTTGATAAAAACTGCTGGGGAAATTGGAAGACAATATGGGAGAGATTAGGTTTGGATCAATATCTCACACCCTACACCAAGATAAACTCAGAATGGGTGAATGACCCGAATATAAAGAAGGAAATTATAAGCCAATTAGGTGAACACTGAATAGTATACATGTCAGATCTTTGGGAAAGGAAAGATTTTAAAACCAAACAAGAGTTAGAAAAAAAATCACAAAATATAAAATAAATAATTTTGATAACATCAAATAACATCAAAGATAACATCAAATCAAACGGTTTTGTACAAACAAAACCAATGCAACCAAAATTAGAAGGGAAGTAACAAACTGGGAAACAATCTTCATAACAAAAACCTCTAACAAAGGTCTAATTGCTCAAATTTTTAAAGAGCTAAACCAATTGTTCAAAAAATTAGGCCATTCTCCAATTGATAAATGGGCAAAGGACATGAATAGGCAATTTTCAGTTAAAGAAATAAAAACTATTAATAAGCACATGAAAAAGTGCTCTAAATTTCTTATAATCTGAGAAATGCAAATCAAAACAACTCTGAGGTATCACCTCATACCTAGCAGATTGGCTAACGTGAGAGCAATGGAAAATAATGAATGCTGGAGGGGATGTGGCAAAGTTGGGACATTAATGCATTGCTGGTGGAGTTGTGAATTAATCCAACCATTCTGGAGGGCAATTTGGAACTATGCCCAAAGGGTGCTAAAAGACTGTCTGCCCTTTGATCCAGCCATAGCAATGCTGGGTTTGTACCCCAAAGAGATAATAAGGAAAAAGACATATACAAGAATATTCATAGCTGCTCTCTTTGTGGTAGCAAAAAATTGGAAAATGAGGGTATGCCCTTCAATTGGGGAATGGCTAAACAAATTGTGGTATCTGTTGGTGATGGAATACTATTACTCTCAAAGGAATAATAAACTGGAGGAATTCCATGGGAACTATAATGGCCTCCAGGAATTGATGCAGAGTGAGAGGAGCAGAACCAGGAAAATATTGTACACAGAGACTGATACACTGTGGTACAATAGAATGAAATGAACTTCTGCATTAGTTACAATGCAGTGATCCTGAATAATCTGGAGGGATCTCTGAGAAAGAACATTATCCACATTCAGAGGAAAAACTGTGGTAGTAGAAACACTGAAGAAAAACAACTTTTTGACTACATGGGTCAAGGGGGCTATGATTGGGGATATAGACTCTAAATGAATATCCTAATGCAAACATCAACAACATGGAAATAGGTTCTGATCAAGGACATATGTAATACCCAGTGGAATTGCGCATCGGCTGCATGAAGGGTGGGTGGAGTGGAGGAAGGGATAGAATATGATTCTGTTAACCAAGAAATAATGTTCTAAATTAACTAAATAAAATTAAAAAAAGAAAAAGTAAAAAGGAAAGGACTATAAAATCACCCCTCCAAATGCCAACTTTGCTTCCCATTTGAATTTTCATATATGCCTCCTGACATAAAACATTGGAACAGATATACTGTACTTTAAAACCAGTCTATGTTACCCAAAAAGTTTTTGAAGAAATATATATTTGTCTTTTTAGTTTTCTGAATAAATCTGGCTTACAACTAATTAACTAAATAAATAATTGGAAGAATATTAATTGTCCATGGGTGGGCAGAGCTAATATAATTAGAATTATAATCTTACCTAATCTACTTATTCAATGCTATCACAATTAAATTGTTTTAAAAATTTTATTGAGCAAGAAAATATAATAAAATTCATTTGGAAGAACAAAAGGTCAAGAATATAAACGGAATTAATGAAAAAATATAATGGAAGGAGGGCTAGGAGTACCACACTTTTAAACTGTATTATAAAGTAGTAATTATCATCACTATATGGTACTAGCTAAGAAATAGAAAGGCTTATCAGTGTGTGAATAGTGACCCAAACTCTCTTTGTCTAGCAAATCAGCAACTTTTAAGTTAATCAATCAAAAACTTAAGTACCCCTAATTATTATCTTACCAATCACTAAGTATGAGAGTTCACAAATCACTTGCTAGAGGGAGTGACAACTCCAGAGGCTACTGACCCCCACCCCCAGGCCTGGTGCTAGGCAAATTGAAAGACTGCAATTGGTTCCTATAAGGTGGGGAAGGGACAGGAAGTGACATGGAAAAAGGACTATAAAAAATCTTGAATGTCCTGTTCAAGGGACTTCTTTAGGAATCTCCTTTGGAGTTCTTCCTTGGAGTCTCTTCTCCTTGCATCTTCTCCTTTGGACTCCTTCTCTGGAGGATAGATCCTTGGGGCTTTTGGACTTCGACTTCAACTTGGAGCTATGGGCCTTTTTACTGGAGTTTTTGGCTTAAGGGTCTTCGACTTTTGTCTTTGGAGCTTCTTGGAGTCTGGGACTTTCTTGTTGGGTTCACTGTTGCCTTGGTGAGCTTAACTCACAAGGGTTTTTCTGCATTTGGGACCTTGCCTGGATCCTTCCTGGCTTGCTGATAAGTGACTAGGATTTCCACATGGAGATTGGAACTCTTTTGGGGAGTGAGTTTCATTTCACCAGATCAGCATTTAGGGTAGGCTAGGCAGTCTCCTTACCTCTTTCCCTACTACATTTCCCTCTTTTTACTAATATTCCAATTAAGCAGAATTGTTAAAAACTGCTAATAGTTTACTGACTTAAGGGATAATAATCAGTGACCACTTTTTTATACCTCTCTTATTTACTCAAAACATCAATTTAACCATTATAAGTAGAACAGAACAGACATACAACAAACAGTAGTAAAAGGTTATAGTAACCTTGTGTTTGACAAGAATAAAGATCTAAGCTTTTGAAATAAGAGTTTACTATTTGATAAAAATTGTTGAGAAATCTGGAAAGCAATCTGGCAGAAACTACGTATAAACCAGTATTTTATACCATTTACCAATTATCTACACATAAAGAGAGATAGCACAAGCAACTTAGAAGAATATGGAACATGTTGCCAATTAGATTTATGGATAGAAGAACTTATGAATAAACAAGAGATACAGAATATTGTAGGATATAAAATGGATAATTTTGAATATATTAGATATTTAAAATTTTAAATAAATTAATGTAGCCAAGATTAGAAGGAAGTAGAAAATTGGGAGAAAAACTTTTTATAGACAGTTACTCAGAGAAAGGTCTCATATCTAAACTATAGAGTGAACTCTGTCAAATTTAGAAGAACACTCATCATTCCCCAATTGATAAATGGTCAAAGGATAAGAATAGGCAGTTTTTGAATGAAGAAATCAAAGCAATATATAATCATATGAAAAAAGCTGTAAATCATTACTGATTAGAGAAATACAAATTCAAACAACTCTGGGACATCATCTTGCACCTTTCAAATTGGCTAAAATGATAAAAGGTAAGGACAAATGTTAGAGGGAGTATAGAAAAATGGGGACAATAATACACTGTATCCTTAGAAGACAATAATTAGACAATAATACTAGTACCCTTGCAGCTATACCACATTGTCTCTCAGTCAGTATATCAGTGAGTTCAAAGTGAGAATTCATGTAGTGAGACATGTTCAGACAGGGTTATAGAGATAGTGAGAAGGATTTCTTGAATCAAGTATTTCTTGAAGTTCTTGAATATTAGACAAAGGCTTTTTTATACTCCAAATTATTACCTATGGGGAATCCTTGAAGATTGTTGCTAATTCCTGGAGTTCAGGGCCCAATTCACAGATTTCTTTTATATCCTATACATAGTACAGGGCTGGGCATCTAATAGGTGTTCCATGGAATATTTTTTGAAAATTCATGAATAAAAAGTTAATAGGTAGCTAAAAAACACTCTTCAACCCCCTCCCCCATTCACCAGGGGCAGGGATTTAAAAGTTTCCATAGTAACACAAAATAAATGAGGGAAAGATGTAAATTAATTGACTTGGATGACTACTGTATGTGAGCTCTTGGATTTGTGGTAAGAGCCCTGATGAGTTTGTGGAGACCTGAACAAATGTGTTAGGTGGCATGATGTCTCAAGTAGGGTTTCTTACCCTTTTTAGTATCAATGACCCTTTAGGTGTTTGGTAAAGCCTGTTGACATCGTCTTACAATAATTTTAAAAAGTTATAATAATCGAAAGAAATTTCAGTTAGTGAAAATGAAGATGGAATTTCCCCCATACAAGTTAACACTCCTTGAAATTTACCTATAGACCTCATGGGGTGCAGGAATTACAGGTTCAGATTCCTGTGTATAAAGTGTTGAACTTGGAAGTAGGACCTCAGTTTGAATCCTGTTTCAAACATTTAGTGGCTGTGTGACCCTAGGCAAGTTGCTTAGTCTTTCTCAGCCTTAGTTCCCTTATCTGTAAAATGTTTAATAATAGCATCTCTCTCACAATGTAGTTGTGGGGATCAAATGACATAAACATATGTAAAGTACTTTACAAACTTTATAGTACTATAAAATGCTAGCTATGATATTATTATTACTGTTATTATAATGGCAAGTTAATATTAATTTGTACCTCTTTTTGCCACACCAAGACCACCTTTGGATTTTAAAGGAGAAAAAAGTTTGATTTTATAATTGAAGCTACAAACTTGCTTGTCCCCTCTTGTTGAAAGAAGGTAGAGAAAAGTCTTTGTTTATTTATAAACAAGCTTCTTGGGTGGTGAAGCAATTAAATAAGATAGGCAGAGCGCACTGAGCAGCCATGTTAAACATCATCCGGTGGTGGTGACTCAGAAGATCTGCCTCTTGTCTGGACTGACATTGGAGTTCTCCAATCAAAGAGGCTTTGGAAAGGGTCATCACAAAGAGCATAAATTGGACTGAGGGGTAGAAACAACTTTCTCTTTCCTTGGAATCATGGATTGAGAAGGCATGGGAATCTGCTCAGGGCTGGTGCAGCAAGCATACAGAGAAGGCAATTAAAAGAGTAGCCATCCACAAAAAAAAGCTGGTGCTTTTTCTTTCTCTGAACTGCCTTTGATTATTTAACAACTAATTGTCAATTAAGATATAGTCTCTAGAGAATTTGGATGATAACATTACCTGGACCTCTGACCCCAAAAGAGGATTTAGGGCCAAAACACTAAAGAGGAGACCCAGGCCCTGGAGCAGTCAAACCTGACTCAGCCAACAAAGATATTCATGGAGCTCAATGTCAAAGGACCAGATTTGCCGCTGGCACTGTCTGAAAGACTCTTCAGCTAAGACTCTGGCACCTTCTCTTCTGGCCCTTGTCAGAGGATGAAGACCTCTGGAGTATTCCTCAAGACCAGCTGCTCACCTGTGTGGATGGGTGTTGGGAAAGGGAGAGGATGACAAAGAAATGCATTTTTCTGCTAACTAATTCGGCTAAAAGCTAGATTAGCTGGATGTGGAGACTGCTGATCAGACCCAGATGTCTGACCCATCCCAGCTGGCAAGACTGTGTTTGTCTGCAAATCTGGCTCTTATTCCGGGGGAGAGTAGGACCAAGGAGATCCTTTTGCATGGAATGAAGGGCAGCATGCCCAAACTTCAACTTTGGCTGTTTTTGCAATTGGGTAACACATTTCTCTCCAGATCATTATTTTGACCACAGATCCAGACTGTTTGGCCTCCCGAGTTTCAGCTTCCAAGAACATTTGAACATTGAGTTTTTCTGGATGCAAGAAGTATCTTTATGTCCATAATCTCTTTCACTACCTTTACCCAACATCAGCCATAGATCTTCTGACCCATAGATTTGAAGGGGGTCCCAAGAAGTCAAGAAGAAACCGGACAACTAGCTACTATTTAGTCTAGCACATCTCCAGGGCAGCTATGTGACTGACTGCTGCAATCCTTGGTTTTCTGGACTTCCTGGGAATGTGCCAAGACCAGACCAAATTATCTTCAGAAGGATCATCCAGGATAATGCCTCACAGAGCTAAGCTAGAATGAACCAAATCTCAGCCTATAGCTTTAAGCTGCTATTTTCATCAATCAATCAATCAATCAATCAATCACCAAACAAATAAACACTTATTAAGCACCTACTATGTGCTGGGCTCTTCTGCTCTCCTGGGAGAGATAACATGGCCATGTTTTTATAAGAGATAAAAAAGAGTACCAAGTAACTTTATGACGGGTTGTACTAGCACCTGGGGGCATCAGGAAAGGCTTCATTTAGAAGATAGCACCTGAGGAGAGTTCTGAAGAAGACCAGACTTTCTAAGAGGTGGGAGTACACTTGTGGAAAACAGCTCCTGTGAAGTTATAGGGCAGATATAAGATGGACTGTTAAAAATGATATTCAGTAAGAAAGATAGTTTAGTTGGACTCCATGATGCAAGAGGGTGATTAGGGTATTGGGGCACAACAGCTGTCTGCACTAGGATGTTCATTTATACTCAACCACATCCCTTTGACCCATGTATTCAAGCAGTTATTTTTCTTTGGCCGGACACTGTTCTAACCACTCGGGATGCAAAGAAAGATATTGTCAGTTCCTACCCTTTAGGAGCTTACATTCTAATCGGGTAAACTCTTCACCACCCCTGGAGAGGGGAAAGACCCATGAAGAGATATGGATATCCAGAGAATATGCACAGAGGGACACACATGTGGGAATTCTTGTTGACAGAGTTCACTTGAACCTGGTGCAACTCACACCTCCAGTGCTATAAACCACCATGGTCTCCTTGGTTTCATCCTGCATTGTGTGAGTCTGGGTAATAAAGTTCTTTCTCTGCTAAGCTGCAGTCTTTGCTGTTCTCTCCTAGTCTTTGCTGGGCTGGTCTCTACCAGATACTTCTTCTGGAAATGACTCCATTGGTGGTTTCTGCTGCTGTTGCTGCTCACTCAGCTGAGCGACCTGTCCAAGGAGAAACACTGCACCCCAGGAAGAATAGTGGGAGGATACCATAAGAAGAGGACATGAGAATCCTGCAACACTGGAAACATGAATTGTCATGGTCCCATATGTTCTGGAAAAGACTATCTTGCTTCCAGTTTACTCTTTAAATTTATGCCAATTTTTCCCACCTACTATGCATTACATCGGAAAATATTCCCTAGGTGATAATCTTCTTATCTCTGTGATCACAACTGTGCATAGAAGGGGAAAATGTTTGCTAGATTTTAGCTTAATAGTCCTGGGGTCATCTTTAGTTCTTTTGTAATAGAAGCTCCAACTAGCAAGCAAGATAAGTCTTAAGATATCTTCACATCTGGCTTTATCAATTCACTCTTCTTCCTAGACCCTTCTCTCTCTCAGTTTAAATCTTTTCCTACTTTTGGTCAGAAAATTATTTTTAATTCGTATCATATTCCTGGTCTGGGCAAATCATAAGAAAAGAACCAAGGAGAGCTCCACCACCCTAATTCCTTTGTTGTATTCTACATTCTTGCCTTTTCCCTCCCAATGTTTTCTTGCTATCAACAAAATATATTGGTTTCCCAATTCTTAGTCTTTTAAAAGAGCAAGAATTGGAGTTATTAGCTTTTTTTTGGAGATTGCAAACCCTTCAGTACTAATTTCATGGTGACAAAGGATTCAAAACAAGACTTGCCCCTATGGAAAGACAATAAAAAAATCTTGTTTCCAGATGTCTGGTGACAAGTCATCCCATCATAGCTTCATTAGCAGGGATAGGCTCACTCCTCCTGTCACTTAGGAGGATGGAAATCTGGCTTCCAGCCTTTCTATGAGGGAAAAACTGACAGTGGTGGGCCTTTTGTAGAATACCCTCTTGTCTGCTCAAGACTAGCGCCAATTTCTGATGTGCCTGATAATTTAACAGATTTACAGGCACTTAAAAAAAAAAAACAACCTTACCTTCCATCTTGAAATCAATATTGTATTTTGGTTCTGAGTCAATAAAGGCTAGGCAATGGGGGTTAAGAGCTAGGAAGTATCTGAGCAGATTAGAACCCAAGACCTTCCATCACTAGGACTGGCTTTTAATCCACTAAGTCACCTAGCTGCTCAATTTACTGGGTACTTTCAGGGCATATAGGAGCTGTAGCAGCCAGAGATATAGGAATTACAACAGTTGTTAAGGACTCTTTAAATAAGTCTAGACAAAGATGCATATTTTAGTGGTTGTCTAGGATTTGTTCTAAAAGAGGAGAGGTTTCTTTGTTTTTTTTTTCTTTGATAAATTTGACTTTAGTGTGAGCAATATGAAAGTAGGAAACTTGATTTCATGAAAACATAATTAATACAGGACCTCAGTTAGCAATGTGGTAAAAAGAACACTCAACTAGAAAACAGGGGGCCTAGTTTCTCTTTAAAAAAAAACAAACCCAACCCCAAAGAGATAATAAGGAAAAAGACTTGTACAAGAATATTGATAGCTGCACTCTTTGTGGTGGCCAAAAATTGGAAAATGAGGGGATGCCCTTCAATTGGGGAATGGCTGGACAAATTGTGATATATGTTGGTGATGGAATATTATTGTGCAAAAAGGAATAATAAAGTGGAGGAATTCCATGGAGACTGGAACGACCTCCAGGAAGTGATGCAGAGTGAGAGGAGCAGAACCAGGAGAACATTGTACACAGAGACTGATACACTGTGGTACAATCAAATGTAATGGACTTCTCCAGTAATGGCTTTACAACGTCCCTGAACAATCTGCAGGGATCTATGAGAAAAAAAAAAAAAACTTTCCTCAAGCAGAGGACAAACTGAGGGAGTTAAAACACCTAGGAAAAGCAACTGCTTGACTACTGAGGTTGAGGGGACATGATCAAGGAGAGACACTAAATGAGCACCCTAATGCAAATACCAACAACAAGGAAATGGGTTCAGAGCAAGGACACATGTGATACCCAGAGGAATCACGCATTGACTAGGGGAGGGGTAGCGGGGGTTAGGGGGAGGAAAAGAAAATGATCTCTGTTTCCAATGAATAATGTATGAAAATGACCAAATAAAATAATGTTTTAAAAACAAAAAAAAAACCCATAAAGCAGTGGCCATCAAAATAATTTGGTACTGGTGAAGAGACAGAAAGGAGGATCAGTGGAATAGACTAGGGGTAAATGACCTCAGCAAGACAGTCTATGATAAGCCCAAAGATCCCAGTTTTGGGGACCAAAACCCACTATTTGATAAAAACTGCTGGGAAAATTGGAAGACAGTATGGGAGAGATTAGGTTTGGATCAATATCTCACACCCTACACCAAGATAAACTCAGAATGGGTGAATAACCTGAATATAAAGAAGGAAACTGTAAGCCAATTAGGTGAACACAGAATAGTATACATGTCAGATCTTTGGGAATGGAAAGATTTTAAAACCAAGTAAGAGCTAGAACAATTAACAAAATGTAAAATAAATAATTTTGATTACATCAAATTAAAAAAGTTTTTGTACAAACAAAACTAATGCATCCAAAATTAGAAGGGAAGCAACAAATTGGGAAACAATCTTCATTACAAAAACCTCTGACAGAGGTCTAATTACTCAAATTTATAAAGAGCTAAAACAATTGTACAAAAAATCAAGCCATTCTCCAATTGAAAAATGGGCAAGGGACATGAGTAGGCAATTTTCAGTTAAAGAAATCAAAACTATTAATAAGCACATGAAAAAGTGTTCTAAATTTCTTATAATCAGAGAAATGCAAATCAAAACAACTCTGAGGTATCACTCACACCTAGCAGATTGGCTAACATGACAGTAATAGAAAGTAATGAATGCTGGAGGGGATGTGGCAAAGTAGGGACATGAATGCATTGCTGGTGGAATTGTGAATTGATCCAACCATTCTGTAGGGCAGTTTGGAACTATGCCCAAAGGGCACTAAAAGAATGTCTGCCCTTTGATCCAGCCATAGCATTGCTAAGTTTGTACCCCAAAGAGATAATAAGGAAAAAGACTTGTACAAGAATATTCATAGATGCGCTCTTTGTGGTGGCCAAAAATTGGAAAATGAGGGGATGCCCTTCAATTGGGGAATGGCTGAACAAATTATGGTATATGTGGGTGATGGAATACTATTGTGCTCAAAGGAATAATAAAGTGGAGGAATTCCATGGAGACTGGAACAACCTCCAGGAAGTGATGCAGAGTGAGAGGAGCAGAACCAGGAAAATGTTGTACACAGAGACTGATACACTCTGGTACAACTGAATGTAATGGACTTCTCCATTAGTGGCAATGCAATGATCCTGAACAACTTGGAGGAATCTATGAGAAAAACCACTATCCACATTCAGAGGAAACACTGTGGGAGTAGAAACACCGAAGAAAAACAATTGCTTGAATACATGGATTGAAAGGATATGATTGAGGATGTAGACTCTAAATGGACATCCTAATGCAAACATCAACAACATGGAAATGTGTTCTGATCGAGGACACAAGTCCAATGAAATTGTGAGTTGGCTGCAGGAAGGATGGGTAGAGAGAAGGGAGGGAAATAAAGTGATTATTGTAACTCCCAAAAAATAAATAAATAAAAATTTTTAAAAAGACCTACAAATAAAATAAAATAAAATCTTCAAAAAATAAAAGAAAGAAAGAAAGAAAGAAAAAACTTACTTTCTGTCTTGGGTAACAATTCTAAAACCAAAGGGCAAAGGCAAGAACTAAGCAAATGGGGTTAAATGACTTGCCCAGGGCCACATAGTTAGGAAGTACAGAGGCTAGATTTTTTTTATTCTATTTTTATTGTCATGCAAAACACATTTCCATATTTGTCATTGTTGTAAGAGCACACTCATACAAAACCAAAACCCCAACATAAAACAAAAAAATACACTGATGTGAAAGATTGACTCCACCAGTTCCTTCTCTGGAGGTGGATAGCATTCCCCATCATGTCTTTCAGGAGTGTTCCAGATCATTGCATTGCTGAGAGTAGAAAAGTTTTCAGATAATCATTGTCCAGTATTGCTGTTATTGTGTACAACAGTCTCCCAGTTCTGCTTATTTTTCACTGGATCAGTTTCTGCAGGTCTTTCTAGCTTTTTTTTTTTTTTAACTCACCTTGCTTATCATTTCTTATAGCACAATAGTATTCCATCACCAACTTGTACCACAATTAATGGACATCCTCAATGCTAAATTTGAAACCAGGTTCCTCTTACTCAAGGCCTGGGTCCTTAAAGCAATGCTCTGCCAGAAAATTGCTTAATATCATAGAGCAAATCACTCAACCTCTCTGGGTTTGGTTTTCTCATTCTGTAAAATGAAGACTTTGTACTAAATCTCTAAGGACTCTTCAAGTTCTATTATTCTAGAAAACATACCTACCATTAAATAATTTCTCTAGGGTCCCCTGTAAAAAGATATAAATTCTGAATCTCTAAGGAGTGGAAAACTGAGGTCAAATGATGAATATTTGCTCATTCTGTTGAACTTTAAACCATATTAGTTTTATTGTTATTTATTCTGCCAAAGGTAGGGATTTAATCTCATGATTTCAGACCTTTATTTGGATCTTTTTTTTCTTTTTTATGATGGAGAAAAGAGGAAGGAAGGTGCCAACTTGCATAAGGAAATAAGTCCTTTGCTGGGACAAGGGAAGTGGGGGGTGAGGACATTCTTTATTTTATTATTATTAATGCACTAAATCCTTGTTTAAAGGTACCTCCCTCTGCCAATAGCCTGAACCCTTTCAGCTCATTCCTCTCAAACTTTTTTTCTGCAAAGCTCTAAGGGGATCAGAGATTTGGCTATTTGTAAAGTAAAAGAGATTAGATCAAAACATCCCTTCAAGTCCTCCAAGACAGTTAATAAAAACAGATATGGTACAGATAAGAGAGATAGCAAGGTTTTAATGTGTTAAATGAACTGATGAGATGAGTTTTCAGTTGTAACTCCCTTGCTAATGTGTAATTCTTTTGATCAAATTAGAGAGATGGTTTACCATTGACTAACTCAGTATTATAAGCCCCTACTGGTTTTTTTGACAGCTATCTTGTCTACTATGGAAGTCAGTTAAAGCAGGAGAGTTTATTTTTTTTTAAACCCTTGCCTTCCATCTTAGAATGAATACTAAGTATTGGTTTAGAGACTAGGGAATGGGTATTAAATAACTTGCTCAAGGTCACACAGCTAGGAAGTATCTGAGGCCAGATTTGAACCCAGGGCCTCCTGTCTCTAGACATGTGTCTCAATCCACAAAGCCAACTCAAAGACAGCAGAGTTTTGTGGAAGTGTGATCTCTGGAAGTCTAGAAGAAAGTCACTTCTACGGTAGAAGAACCCAGTTCTTGGGAGAGGTTGGCTTACACCTTACACTTCTTCCAGTGGACAGAATGAAGGGATTTTCTCCTTATTCCTCTATTGGTCATGACATCTGGTAATGAGCTATTCACCTCAGCAGCAGATCAACAGTCAGCAGGATTTGGATCCAACCAGTAGAGGCATCTTTGTAGGGAATGACCTCTGGCATCAGTGTGTGAAAAGGAAATTTTTCCTCCCCACTTTTCACTATGCATACTTGTTGTGAGCTTCCAAGCATGAGCCTGGAAGTGAGGACTCTGCCAGGGAAATCATTAGGTAAATTTAGTCATGAGGGTAGAACAGCCAGAAAAATGTAGCAATGGAGTCAAGAATATTGCAAGACTCTTTGTGGTGGCAAAAAATTATAAAATGAGGGTATGTCCTCCAATTGGGGAATTGCTGAACAAATTGTGGTATCTCTTGGTGATGGAATACTATTGTACCCAAAGGAATAATGAACTAGAGGAATTCCATGTGAACTGGAAAGATCTCCAGGAACTGATGCAGAGAAAAAGGAACAGAATCAGGAGAACATTGTATACAGAGATTGATACACTATGACACAATCAAATGTAACAGACTTTTTTACTAGCAGCAATACAATGATCCAGGACAATCCAGAGGAACTTATGAGAAAGAAAGCTATCCACATCTAGATGTGAAGTGTGTATAATTGTCATAGGGACTGTATAATTATCATAAAACTTTAAAAAAATCTTTTGAGAAAGAAACATTTCAGGAAAAAGAACTTGATAACTCTTTTAATCTAGAAGATAAATTGTTTGAAATAGGCACCATGAAAATGCCTGAAGAAACCTCCACAGTATCAGAAGATCCAGCACCAACTTTAGAGTATAGATAATTGAACTTTGGGGGGTTGAACCCAAGTATTTTGAATATAAACTTGTATACCACAAGGGATTGCCCCCTAATTGGCTTATTGTCAATGCACCTAGCAAACATTGGTTTGATCTCTCTCACTCTCTCTCTCTATCTCTCTTATCTCTAACTATTTGTAGTTTTAAATGATCCATTGGGGAAACTAGTCTCCCAAAGGATCACAGGGAGATTGTGAAAGAGAATTCTTTACTCTATTGTCTATCCTGAGTTAACACTAACTTAAGTACCTCAATACATTGTGAAGACAGTATTAATTCTCCTTTGTCTACCTTTTTATTGAATCAACACAAGCTTGAACTAGGTGGAGGAGTTCCCAACCCACTTAGTAAATTCAAACCTTTAGAAACTCAATCAGCCAGGATGAATATTCACCTCTCCAGAAGGTGAATTTTAGACAATTCACACCCTTAAATGAGAACTTAACCTTCAGAATGTGAGAATTTATGCTTCAGAAGGTAAGAAGTTGATACCACAGACACTGGCCCCCTGGGAGTGCTAGACAATTTGGAAATTGTGATTGGTCCCTGTGAAGAGGAAAAGGGACAAAGAGCCACCCTAAAAGCCACAAAATCCTTTGGCTTGAGGCATATAGTCTTTGAGACAATAGTATGAAGAGAGTGTCTCCTGGAGATAGTCTTTGAGGGAACTTCGCTAGAGACTACAGCTTGGATTGTCAGCTTGGAGCTTGGCTTCAACTTGGACTCTGAATCCTGGACTAATTTATTGGTGAGTGAAAAGCTGACTCCTTTCTTAGTTTCTGAAGAGACTAGCTTCCATCTTGGAGGAGGCTGGGTGGTTACTCACTACCAGCCTTCCTAGTTGAGAACTTATTAATCTCTGCTTGGAACAAGCAGACCTGGAGCAAAACATTTAGGTTGATAGTATAGATTACTTCTCTATACCCCTCATGTTTCTCTTCTTTATTGTTTCCTCTCTATTTATAAATATTTGTAAATAAATTTCTGACTTAAGATATAATAAATATTGGCAACCACATTATTTCATAAAATTATTGTTCAACCATTATTTTTCTTCTTTACGAGTATAAATCAGGGGGGCAGATGGGTGGCTCAGTGGATTGAGAGCCAGGCCCAGAGTCAGGAGGTCCTGGGTTCAAATCTGGCCTCAGACACTTCCTAGGTATCTGACCCTGGGCAAGTCACTTGACCCCCATTGCCTAGCCATTACCATTCTTCTGCCTTAGAACTGTTATAGACCACCTCTCTTGTTAAAACTCTCTCTTGCTTATAACAGAACCAATATACAATATTGATTCCAAGATGGAAGATAAGGGCTTAATTTCTTTTTAATTAAAAAACAAACAAACAAGTGTAAATCAGACTTTCTTTGTCTAGCATCAGCAATTTTTAAATTGATCAACCAAAACTGAAAGTATTTCTACTTAACGCTAAGTAAGAGTGTTCGCAGGTCATTTGCTAAAATGGGAGACAACTCAGTCAGAAACTTGTGAATCCTATGATAAAAAGTTGATATTTTCAGAAGCCTAGGATAAAAAGTTAACACTTTCAGAGGGGGGAAGTAGATCCCACAGACACTGCGCCCCTGGGTAGTGCTAGGCAATTTGGAAACTGTAATTGGCCCCTATGAAGAGGGAAACCCTGAACTTCTTAGGCTGGAGAGAGTCTTCTGCAAGAAGTCTTCTGGAGATAGTCTTCGAGTCCTCTTAAGCCTGAATCTGGAGCTTGGAGGTAACTTGGTACTTGAACTGCCTCTTGGATAAGTGAGTAGGTGGCCTTCCTTTCCTGGCTTCTGGAGAGATTAGTTCCAGAGAAGCCTTCCCCTCTTGGAAGAGACCATGTAGGTAGAACACTGGGTCCTTCAGTCGAGGGTTAACAAGCCCTGATAGGCTAGACATCTTTTCTACCCTCTTTTTGTATTTCTCTACTTTCACTCTTTCCATCCTTTTGTAAATAAAACTACTAAAAGTCATTTTGGCTTGAGTTATAATTCTTTAAATTGGTGGCCACCATATTAGAATTCTCACATATTTAAACCCTTAATTTAATTCCTTTCACAGAGAAAGAACTGTGGGAACAAAAATGCAAAAGAAAAACATATGATTAATCACATGGTTTGAAGAAGATATGATTGGAGTTGTAGACTCTAAACGGTCACTCTATTGCAAATATTAATAATATGGAAATAGGTCTTGATCAGTGATAATTATAAAATCCAGTAGAATTGTACATTGGCTATGGGAGTAGGGAAGGAAAGAACATGAATCATGGAACCATGGAACAATATTCTAAATTAATTAAATAAATAAAATTTAAAAGTAAAAAAAAAAAAAGAATGTGAGACCAGGAGGGCAGGATGATCTTCCCTGGGTGGCACAGACAAAATGAAAAGCCATGATTGGTTCTTGAGACATCATATGTTAGTGGATGGAGATTGGGCTTGATAAATAGAGGCAGGAAGGGAGCTCTCACTCTCTGGACCTCCATGTTTCTGGGTGACTGCTCTTCTCAGTGTCAGTGTGGAAGGGGGCCCAAAATGTTGGTCAAAGATTAGAAAAGCTAAGTCCCTCTGTACTTCTCTCTTATTTTTCTTTCTTCTTCCTCCTATTTCTTTTGATTTAATAAAATTATTAATCTTCAACCAGTCTCTTAAATTTGATTCTTACAAGTGAGGCCAGCCAGCTATGGATTAAGAGAGAATTATCACTGAGAATTAAATTATGACATTATAAGGAGAGAAAGGACATGGGGCTCCTACAATACTGAAAGCATGAATTGGCATGGCCACAGGTATTCTGAGCATGACTAAGTCATTTCCACTGTACTCAAAGTCTGTGCTGACTTTTCCCTCTGACCATGGGAAAATATGCCTTAAGCTTATGGTTTATAGCCATTGTTCTTACTCTACCTTTTAAGTAAATACTTTGGAGCCCATTTTCCCCCCATACACATCTATATATTTACATATTAGATACAGGTGCTGAGAAATAGTCTTCTGTCCCCCTTTACTATATCATAAGGTTGGTGGCCCTTCCATATATACTTATAGACACACAAGCATCAGGGGCACTCCTTCCAGGAAGGATGAGGGACTAACTATATAAGTAAATACTGGTTTGTGCTGGTGAATTATAGTTTTGAAAAGATGAACCCACAGTACTAGCAGAACTGGAAGTACTCCCTAGGCACTCAGCCTGCAACCCATAAGTGCTTATGAAATAGTTTCCCAAAGGAGCTAGTGAAGTTAGTTAATAAGATTAAATGTTAGTTGACCTGCTTTATTTTGGGTGATCCCTAACACTAGTGTTTAGACAGATGCTTCTCGGTCTCTGATGAGTAGGATGTTATAGAGAAGATTCATGTCCAAGGGAAGAAACTGGATGCAATGGCCTCAGAGACTCCTTCCAATCCTGAGCATCTATGATTATAGTGGAAAGAGAATGAGACTTAGAGACCTAACTCTGCCACTGATTTATTGATCCAACTGATACAGATATTTCTCCTCTCTAGGATTCACTTTCCTTCTCTTTAAAATAAGATGGTTAAAAGAGACGATCACGAAGGTCCTCTTCAGCTCTTACGTTCTATATTCTTAGGTTTCTCCCAGCTAGTAAAAGGCCTATAAACATCAGTATAGTACGAATTGGACAAAACAACCTCTGAGGTTCTTCTGAGGGACAAGTAACTTTTTAGGTAGGATTCAAGGGAAAATGAGTACATCAATCAATCAACAAATATTTATTAAGCACCTACTATGTGCCAGGTATTTTGCTAAGTGCTAAAGATACAAAAAGAGGGAAAAGATAGTCCCTCCTCTCAATGAGTTCACTATCCAATGGAAGGAAGAAGGCCAGAAAGAGTACAATGAGGACATTTTATACCACTGATGAAGTCAATTTTGAATATAATACAGAGTTTAGATAAAGAAAGCTTGGAACCCAAATGGTTGCTCTCTACATTATCTATGTCTTTTTCTGACTTTGATATGCAACATTGAGATACTTTAACTTTTAAGATCTGGTAAGGTACTTGGCAGGAACCAAGACCTTTGTTGGGGTAGGTACCAAGAAGACTCATCTTCCTGAGTTTAAATCCAGCCTCAGACACTTACTAGCTGTGAGATTCTGGGCAAGTTACTCAACTCTGTTGCCTTAGTTTCCTCATCTGTGAAATGAAATAGAGAAGGAAAGGCAAACCATTCCAGTATCTCTGCCAAGAAAATCCCAAATAGGGTCACAAAGAGTCTGATTCAACTGAAACAACTGAACAATAATAAAAAGATATTTGCAATGGGCAAAATGGAGTATTTTCTTTTCACAAGGATAAAACTTAATCACATTGTCTCAGAATCAGACTTTATAACATCTACCCTTTCATTATATTCTTAATTTTTTTTCCCTCTTCCATAGGGGAGGTGAAATAGTGACTGTACTTCTTTAAGCAAAGAAAATAATCCCTAAGAAATCAAAGACTTCTATGCAGCAAATCTAGGCAGGCCATTGTTTCTTGCAGATAATGTAATATGATGTGCTTAATAATGAGATAATTAAAGCTTCACTTTTGGAAGCTTTTCCTTTTGAAAATAGAGACATAGTGTTCCCTGTAGCTGAGATTGACTCTCCCTGGGATTTCTTGCTCTCTTAGGAACTTGGAGAAAAGGAAAAAGGGGAGTCAGGCTAGATGTTTTCTGCTGTTTGAGTATAATCAGTATGACTCAATCAATCTGGGCATGCCAATGAGATCCACACTGATCCTATTATAGGCCCTTCTGAAATAGAAAGTCTGACTGATTATGAGTCTTTTCATTCTGTGGGTTCAGCCTCAGACTCACCTGGTAGAAGAAACTTTCCTATTTTTCAGATTATCTATACCAATGGAGTTAAACTGGAATAGAAAAATGATCTGTGTGACATATTGACTTAAAAAAAACACACATTCACATTATTTATGTTCTATTATATTTATTAGGTTTGTCAAATATTTCCCAATTATGTTTTAATCTGGTTCTAGTGACACTCTGGAATGTCATGGACCTCATTCTTCTCTGCTCTATATCACCCTCTTTTCTTAAGACCCTTGCCTCTTTATCTTATAGTCAGTCTTGCCCTAGAGATTGCTCCCATTATCCACTTCCTTCATTCCCATTCTCTTACTGCTGAACAAAGTTGCAGAAAATTACAAAACTGTACCGACTAGGTCCACTAAAATTTCCTACATAATCTCAATCAGGGTTCTCACTGCAGTAAGGCAATCTTTTTGCATCTCTCCATTCTGCTCACCATGGTGGCTCTACCAAAACTATTCATTCCTCCTCAAGCCTTTGATAGCTCCCCTTTCCCCTTCTGTCTCAGAAGAGAACCTTGCTTCAAATTTCATTGAAAAAAAATTGAGGTCATTGGCTGAGAACTCCCTCTTCTCTTCTCCTTATCTCATATCATTCAGATGCTTCCACTATTTCCTCCTTCACTCCTATCTCAAATGAAGAGGTGGTCCTTCTTCCTGCCAATGCAAACCCCTCCGATGTACAAGATATTTCATTCCATACCATCTTTTCTGACATATTTCTTCCTCTATCATCCTTGCTTTCTCATTTATCTTCAATATCTCACTTTCTACTGGCTGCTTCCCAATTGTCTACAAACATACCCATATCTCCCCCACCCTCAAAAAAAAAACCTCACTTGATCCTACCTGCCTTGGTGGCTATCATTCTATATCTCCCCTCTTTTTCATGATATATATCTTAAGAAATCTGTCTCCAATCTTTCTCACTTACTTTCCTCTAACTCTACTTTCTGCAATCTGACTCTCTTCCCTCATAGCTACTTTCTCCATCCTGCTCAATGATCCCTGAATCACCAGATCTAATGACCTTTTCTCAATCCTCACAACCTTCTTGGCCTGTCTACAGGCTTCGAGACTGTCAATCACTCTCTTCTTCTTGATATTCTTCTATTCTCTGCTTCAGTTCCTCTCCTTTGAGATTATCTCCCATTTGTCACAGTAATGGAAGGGGAGAAAGGAATGGAGTCCCCCACCACTGAGTTCAGGACCAGAATGTGGTAGAGATGAAATGGAGCTAACAAGTGGAGAGAGAAGATAGATAGTTCTCCCCTCGCCTTCCTCAATAAACCCACACTGGTTGTCTTCAGGGTTACTGACGACTTTTCTTTAAATCCAGGACTAAACAGCTTCTTCCTTGGGGAGTAAATATAGTTCTCCCCAAACCTACTGATCCCTCTCCCTGAATGTTATGAGCAGGCACTAGATCTATAAAACAGCTATTTATTTGAGGAACACACAGAGGGTAAAGAAACTAAGATTGAGGGATAAGGAATTGGGAAATAGGAAATAGGAAGTTCCTAAAACCCAACAATTGAACCGCTTCTCCCCTAAATCCTGCAGGATCAGGCTGTGCCTGCCTGACCCTCTGGGGTCCATTGTGAAAGCTGTCTTGACTTCTAACTGTCCTAGTTATACTATGAAGTTCAAGAGCTACTTTGGAGGAATGGAAGGAAAATCTTGGGGTGGATAGCTTTATATCCAAAGTCCTGCTGTATTCAGGGGGTCTGGGTTCACACAAGGATGACCAGAGCTTAGAGGTGCTCTCAGAGCAACCTTCCTGAAGGGCTTCCCAAAGAGAAGTGAAGTTAAGGTGCCTGGATCTTCTCAGCTCTTCTCTGTTCTCTCTCTGGAATTCTCTGTTCCTCTTGCCCTTCCCCAGCTTGTCTTGTTCCTCTGGCAACTTGAGTCTAAGTTTCCTCTCTTACACCTTGTATATATCTTGTATAAACACAATTGTTTAGATATTGTCCTGCCCCCCCCCCCCCCATCAGATTGAGAGCTCCTTGAGGGCAGGTCCTATTTGTTTTTAATTCTTTGTATCCCTGGCTCTTAGCAACAATGTAAAGGCTTAATACATGCTTGCTGACTTGATTTGTTAAACACAGTTAAGTTTTCTTTCTTTCATTCTGGGATTCAACATATGGAAAGAAAATCATCGGGATCTTTGGCGAAACAGACAGATGGGACTGGCAGTGTCTTTATCCCTTTCCGGCCTCTCTTCCCCTCCCTGCTCTTATTGTTGGTCAGCTCAGAACTTGGAACAGGAGCTAGACCCTTGCCAAATGCATTCCTCTTGCAGACCCACCAAGCTTTGAAAGCTCAGTTTCCCAGCTCGCTGGCTGTCTTCAGAGGGGAGCAGTTGATGTGATTATTTTAAAAAAACAGTTCTTCCACAGAAGCCATGAAAGACAGAAAACAGGAAATTAAATGAATTACTGTGAAAGCCTACAGATGATTCTAATTTTGTCCTTACAGTAATCAAGGTAATATGTCTGGAAAATCATAAAATAATGGTATTAAGGCAATAAGATCACAGTCTAATAGGCACATTTTTGTTTATAATTGGTTCAGTGTCAGCATTCATATTGTTAAAGAAGCTCTTTCTTCTTTTTCCCCTAGGCATGTGACTAGCAAGGAGAAGAAGGAAATGTTGCTTCTTCCCTGCCTCAGGAGCAGTCTTGGTAAAGAAGTTTCTTGTGACCTTTTTAAAGAGCTGGTAAGTATCTTTAATTTCTATTAAAGAGAAACATGCAAATTAGATAAGAAACAAGAAATGAAATGTGTTTGGATCAAAACTTATTTGGCAAATACTGCTTTTGGACTTACCTGTAGGAATGGCTTTTAGTGGTGAGGGACAAAACAAAGAACAATTTCCTACTTAACAAATAGTTCAAGGGAAAAGAGGTTTTAAAGCTGAGATGGGGGCAGCTGGGTAGCTCAGTGGATTGAGAGCCAGGCCTAGAGATGGCAGGTCCTAGGTTCAAATCTGGCCTCAGACACTTCCCAGCTGTGTGACCTTGGGCAAGTCACTTGACCCCCATTGCCTAGCCCTTACCACTCTTCTGCCTTGGAGCCAATACACAGTATTGACCCCAAGATGGAAGGTAAGGGTTTTTATAAACATTTTTAAAAAAAGCAGAGATGGCAAAAGGCAGAGTCTAGAGGCCAATACACTTTAAAGTCATAGAATCACATTAACAAGAGATAAAAGGGATATTGGAAATTATCTGAGCTGACCCATTTACTTTACAAATGAAAAGGTATCTAGTGAAGTTCAATGACTTGCCCAAAGTTACTCAAGAAATATGTGACATCAGGATCTGAACCCAGCTCCTCTCACTCTAAACCCATCATTCTTTCCACTACAGCACCTTCCACTTCAGCATAATAATTTTGTAATAACCTAGTCAGACATGACTGAAATGACTGAATAACAACAAAGTCTTAGAGAGTGGCCAAAGCTGTTGAGATTTCAGATGCTGTCATATGAAAGGAGAGAATATCTGCCACATTAACCAGAACTTTAGCCCATTCCAAGAGAGTACAAACTCCCTTACTACACAAGTTCCGTAGCTGCCTGTTGGGATGTTCTAAAAACCAGTATGCCAATTTAACATGTTGAACAGGACAAAATATTTTTTTTAATTCAACTACATTTTATTTTCTCAATTATATGTAATAATGGTTTTCAACATATGTTTTCTGAAATTATAAGAACCAGGGGGCAGCTGGGTAGCTCAATGGATTGAGAGTCAGGCCCAGAGACGGGAGGTCCTAGGTTCAAATCTGGCCTCAGACACTTCCCAGCTGTGTGACCCTGGGCAAGTCATTTAACCCCCATTGTCTAGCCCTTACCACTCTTCTGTCTTGGAATCAAGACAGAAGGTAAGGGTTTTAAATCAATCAATCAATAAATAAATTATAAGAATCAAATTATCTCCTTCCCTCCTCCCTCTATAAGCTGGTAAGCAACTTGATCTGGGTTATATGTGCATTATCTGCAAAACAGATCTCCATATTGGTCATTGTTGTAAGAGAATACTCATGTAAAACCAAAACCTCTAAATAAAACCAGAAATAAACTAATGTGAAAGATAGTATTCTTTGATCTGCCTCTGATTCCAACCATTCGTTCTCTGGCAGGGGAAAGTATTCTTTGTCATAAGTACTTCAGGATTGTCCCAGATCATTGCAATGCTGAGTGGCTAGGTCTATCAAAACATTTCCAGGTGTCATTATATGACCCTTATTTCCACTGAGGAGCATTTTGTTCATTTCAAATACTCCTTACTTGTACAAACTCTAAGAGATCCTAGTCCGAGACATTACACATTCAGAGGTATACCTTCTCTCCCTCCCCACTTCATGCTTCCCAGGCACTAATTGCCATGAAATTGGGAACTAATGGAAAAAGTGACTGCTAGCTGTGGTTACTCCCTTCAGGCTTGGAGGAAAGATCTCTAAGCAAAAACAAAAGCACACTCAACTCTCTCCCACAAACTGTACCAAATTTTTTTTTTCATTTTTTCCCCATTTTGGTCCAACCTGTGACTTTATTGATCCAGAATCCCCAGGGAAGAAGCCTCCTTCCACCAGTGCAGATCAGCAATTGTTCTGTAACTTAAGACATTTAGAGATGCATTAAGAGGTTCAGAGCTGGAAGAGACCACAAAAGCCATCTAATCCATCTTCTTCACTGTAAAGGTGAGTTATTGAGATCAAAGGATGCTAAATCATTTTCCATGGCCACACATAACTGGAATATGACAGGAGGCAGGACATGAAACTACGTCTTTTTCCTTCCTTCTTTCCCCCTTACCTTTCATCTTGGAATCAGTACTGTTTTGATTCTAAGACAGAAGAGCAGTAAGGACTAGGCACTGGGGGTTAAGTGACTTGCACAGTGTCACATAGTTAGGAAGTGTCTGAGATCATATTTGAACTCAGGACCTCCCATCTCACGACCTAGCTTTCTAGTCACTGATCCTCCTAGCTATCCCTGGAAATGATGTCTTACTTAATATGGTTTCTTACTTCGTCATGGAACAGAATTTTCTCTAGTTCTAGGTCTAGATTTTTATCTAGTTTCCTGAGTTGAGTCTTCCCTTCAGTCTGAAATTACCCCCAAGTTCCTCAGTTTGTTTCTTGCTATTTAGGAAACGTCTATAAAATTTTGAGGTTCAAAGTAAGGTACATTCAAATTCTGACTGTATAAATTCCCATCACTGGTTCTTCACTAGAGGCATTTCCACAGATCCACATTTCTAATTTAGCAGATTGCATATTTGCTTATATTAAATCTTAAGGGCTTTTCATGGGCTATATTTCCTTTGAACTTCATCTCCTCATTTATGTAAGTCATTGGCCTTTTTATGATTTGCAAAATCATTGTCACCCCTTTTTTGTGTCCTGGAACCCTTTGGCAATCTAGTGAAGACTACGGACCACTTCTCAAAGTAATATTTTTAAATGAATGAAATAAATATATAGCATTACTAATGGAACAATTATATTTTAAAAGTTATCAAAATATTTTTTAAAAATAAGTTCATGTACTCAAGATTAAGAACCCTTGAATTTTAGATCACAGTATGTTTCATTATAAAAAAAAAAAACACAACCAGAATGTTTATTTTCTCCTGGTGTAAGATAAGGTGATATTCACATGAGTTGTCTAAATATATAGACATGACTTATAGGTGGTGTGGAAAGATAGGCTCTGTGGTTTGTCCTCTCTCTGTAGAAAGGAGAGACCATGGTCATGTTTGTGCTAGCAATATTCTAGTTCAGGAGGAGGAGCAAGCAAGCTCCAGGAGCACAGATGATGTTGAGTGCTCTTTTCTAAGAGAGGTTTCAGGTCAGAATTTTATGAATATCTCTGGTTTAGGGGTATGAATCCTAGTTGGGTCTTTCTATATGCAGATTGAAGAACAAGCATCCTCTTCCTCACCCTGCTTGGGTGGGAACCCAGTTACACTAAATCCCAAACTGGGTCTACCTGATGATTTCATGCTATTCTCCTGTCCTCACCCCCTATTCATTAAGGAGTTTTTCCTATCCTCAGCTCTGAACTTAGATTAATCTTGGGAGAATTCTGATCTCTAAAGAGAAGGGTTAATGTAATCCTTGGTTCATATCTGTTTTCTTCCCTAAAGGAAAACTTGGAAAGGTACTTGATATACAATGTAGAACAAGTATTGGACAGCTATTTATTTTCCCCACTTAGAAATGCTTAACAGAAGACTCACAAGCTCACACTGACTAAAGACTTAAACAAACAATAGT
The DNA here is from genome assembly GCF_027887165.1 of Monodelphis domestica. Taxonomy (NCBI): domain Eukaryota; kingdom Metazoa; phylum Chordata; class Mammalia; order Didelphimorphia; family Didelphidae; genus Monodelphis; species Monodelphis domestica. The sequence goes on along the minus strand of NC_077229.1, from coordinate 495,215,431 downwards.
AATAATTTACAACTACTACTATCCTTATCAAAGAGGTTGATAACATTATACAGCAGTTTGTGGAGCTATTGAACTGACATTTCCCCTTTTCCTAATTTCTGCACTTTCCAAACAATTCATTCCAGGTCCATTTCTTTTGGCTTAGATCCCTAGGTCTAGGGATCCTCCCTTTTTCTACAATCATCTCTAAGAAGGGTGCAGCTGCAAAATATTCAGTCTGTTGCCAGTTGACTCTGACTGAGGAGCTAAGGATTTTGGGGCTGTTCAGAATTAAACAATTACCTCTAAGACTAGAGCTATCCATCTCAGAACTGCTACTCAGTCATCTATACCCAGGAAAGAAAAAAATCTAGAAAAGATTATATAATGCTCAAGCTTATCTAACCAGGACATGTACTTATTATTATTATTATTATTATTATTATTATTATTATTAAAGATATTCTCTTTTCCTGCTTACACATAATGACAATTTTCACTATATGTTTTCCAAAATTATAAGATCTAAAATATCTCCCTCCCACCCTTCCCTCCTGCTCCCAGAGATGGTAAGCAATTTGATCTGGGTTACATATGTATTATCATGCAAAACAAACTTCTAAATTGGCAGGACATATGTTTTAGTCTTCATACCCTTCCAACTGCCATGTTTTCTAAGCTGGGACTCAATACCCCCTCTTCCTCCTTCACCTTTCCAGGGAGAAACCTGATATGATTGACAGAAGGAAAATGAAAGAAGAAAAAGATGGGAGTTTCCTCCGTTTTGAGGTCTTCTGTTCAGTGGCCACAGAGAGGCATTTTTCAGTCAACTCAAAATGCTAAACTCTTTTAGCCTTGAATCATGTATATCTGAAGGATGACATGGAAAGTCCAGTAACTCTATGAGCTATACCTCCAACAATTTGGGACTAGAATTTCAATGACTTTAGAAAAGAGATCAGATATATAAATTCTTTTCCTTTTTCCCTGATCACTTTTAGGGAATTAGCCTAATAATGGTATTGCTAGCTCAAAAGAGATACACAGTTTTGGAAACCTGGGTATAATTCCAGATTGCTCTCCAAAATGGTTGGATCCATTCACAGTTCTACCAACAATGTATTAATGTCATCATTTTCCCATATCCCCTCCAAAATTTGTCTATTTTTCTCTTTTCTCTTATCTGCCAATCTGATAGGTGTGAGATATCTCCATTATTTTGATTTACATTTCTCTAATCAATAATGATTTAGAGTAATATAGCTGTGATTTCCTCATCCAAAAACTATCTGTTCATATGTCTTGACCATTTGTCAATTGAAGAATGGTTCATATTCTAAAATATTTATAGTATCTGTGGTGGTGAAGAAATGGAAATTGAGGGGATAGTCATCAATAGGGGGAAAGCTAAACATATTGTGATAGATACTGCACCACAAAAATGAAAAGCAGGTTAGTTTCTTAAAAACAGGAAAAGACACACATGAAATTTTGAAGGGTGAAATGAGCAGAACCAAGAGAACATTGTATACAGCAAGAAAAATATTGCTTGAAGAATGACTTGTATATGTCCACTTCCAGAGAATGAATTGACAAATAGAAATAAGCAAGGCAAATTTTATATATCCACAAATCTTAAAAAAAAAAAAAACAACCCTTACCCTCCATCTTAAAATCAACACTGTGTATTGGTTCCATGGGAGAAGGGTGGTAAGGGTTAGGGAATGAGGGTTAAGTGACTTACTCAGGATCACATTGCCGAGGTCAGATTTAATATACAGACATCTTTTGGTCAAATGATGACTTCTCTGGGGGGAGAAAGCAGAGTGAATTTTAATTCATATTAAATATTAGTTTAATATTAAATATTAAATTATTTTATTAATTTATCAAATAAGTTAAATTCACATAAATTAATGTGAATTAATAATTAAAACAAATATTACTTAACAAAAAAAAGAAAGAAATGAGTGGATTTTCATGTCCCATGTCTTGTGGTCACTGACTTTTCAGAACCCACATAGTGTCCTGCCCAAGAGAAGAGGAAAAGCTGACAAAGCGTAGAATATCGCTCTTCCTGACCTTGTGACCAAGACATCACTATCCAACCTTTTTATGTATTCTGTATCTCAAGACCTCCAGTAGCTATAGTGCAGCCCTCTAACTAAGACAAGGACACAAATAACAGGGAAATATAAACTTCCAGGGAAAGGCATCCAGATAAAAAATTATCAGAGTTGTATTTCCCTTTCCCATAGAGATATCGCCTGACTCACTTGCTCTCTCCTGTCTATATTGTCAGCACTGAAGACTAACAGACACTTCAGGAGCATGGGTCTGGAAGCCTAAGCTAGCTCTGATTTATTTGACTCCAGACAACTTCAGGAAAGGAGAAAGGGCATCATTAATTGGTAATAGCTGTTGCGCTTCTGTCCCACAGCTTGATTGTCCTGACTTCCAAAACATGATATTAGCATCCCTCCTCTAAGAACACATACGCCCCTCTCCCGAGGAGCAGGGTGATTTGATTTGCTTATCAGTACCTACAGGAAGTAGCTCACATAGACCAGAACATAGACATTCTCTCCCAGTCTATTAGTGTGTGGTATAATGTCTAATGTCACTTAAGCTGAGCTTTGAGGGATTCCAAGAGATAGAAGTGGGAATGGAGAATAGTCTAAGCATGAGGTGGGAGTGGGACAACCTGAGCAGAACATGAAGATGGGAAAGATGTGTGTAGAGAAGCTAGCAGGCCAATTTGACTAGACCAAAGAGTGCACAAAGTGTAGTAACATGAAATTTGTTTATGTTGCTTACTTCCATCCTCTACCAAGTATGCAGCACCCTCTTATTCCTAAACCCTCCCCACATTCCAATCTTGGTGTTGCTTTACCAACAAAAGGGTCTGATACAACATTTAAAATGTTTCCATGTTCTGGTATTTTATAATCCTTGAAAAAAGCCTAGGAAAATGAGGGGATGCCCTTCAATTGGAGAATGGCTGAACAAATTGTGGTATATATGTTGGTGATGGAATACTATTGGGCTCAAAGGAATAATTAACTGGAGAAATTCCATGGGAACTAGAACAACCTCCAGGAAGTGATGCAGAGTGAGAGGAGCAGAACCAGGAGAACATTGTACACAGAGACTGATACACTGTGGCACAACGGAATGTAATGGACCTCTCTTCCAGCAGCAATGCAATGATCCAGAACAATTGAGAGGAACTTATGAGAAAGAACACACCCACATCCAGAGAAAGAACTGTGGGAATAGAAAAACAACTGCTTGGTCACATGGGTCAATGGGGACATGATTGGGGATGAAGACTCTAAGAGAGAACCTTAGTGCTAATATTTTTCTAATTAAAATTTTAAAAAACCCTTACCTTCCATCTTGGAATCAGTATTGTGTATTGGTTCCAAGGCAGAAGAGTGGTAAGGGCTAGGCAATGGGGGTTAAAAGACTTGCCCAGGGTCACACAACTGGGAAGTATCTGAGGCCAGATTTGAATCTAGGACTTCCCATCTCTAGTACTGGCTCTCAATCCACTGAGCTACCCAGTTGCCCTCACAAATATTAATAATATGGAAATGGGTCTTGATCAATGACACATGTAAAACCCAATGGAATTACTCGTTGGCTACAGCACGGGGGAGGAGGGGAGGAAAAGAACATGAATCATGTAACCATGGAAAAATATTCTAAATCAATTAATTAAATAAAAATTTTTAGTTCTAAAAAAAAGAACCTATTGCTTATTAAGTTTGAATATCAACTTATCAATATGATGTTTTCTTCCCCATTTGTTACAATGTGAATTTTCATATAGATTTTACCACAGTATCAAAGCCAGTTCATTTGTATTGTGGATACTGTGGATAGTCCATGAATGTGACTGATTAAATATCACCATAATTATAATAAAACATTTTTTAAAATTTAAAAACCAATACCAAAAATAACAGAGGGTCATAGGACATAAAAGCAAATCTGTTGATATGCTCATTGGCTAAGGTGCAGCCCAATCAAGGTAACAGAGTACATTAATCTATTTAAATGACCTGTTTTGAAAAGATTCTAAACAAGTAGTCACCCAGTTCTTATGGTGGAAATTTCAGGCATCATGATCAGTTGGGAAGAAGAGGGGAGGAGAAATACCTACTCTGGTATCCAATACACAGCAGATTTAAGCAGTGGTGGGAGGTTTGCTACTGACTGACCTCTTACATCATGCTTTCCTGCAATAGTAACACAGAACACTTTTCTTCAGAATGAAAAACTCTCACTAACTGGCCACTGGATGATTTCCAGCAGAAAATGGAGTTTTTGGCTCTTCTTGACCCTTATAATACACTCCGTTGAATTTGTGGGTGGATCCAATGATTACTGATAGAATACAGGTGGATAAAGGAAAGCCAGAGAACAACAAAATATTTAGTTGAGAGGTACCAAACATCTGGGCACTGGGACCAGCAGAGAGAAATATCTGAAAGGGGTCAGAATATTGTGTTCCAGAGAGCAGAAGAAAAAGCAACATTCAAAGGAAAGACGTTTTAATGAGGACATGCCAACTGAAAACCAACCAACCAAACAAAACCTCCAAAGAGCTAAGATCCATGGGTCATTTTGGTTCTTTACAAAGCAAAACCCCAAACCAGAGTCAAGAATTAGAGGAAAAACCCAAATCATTTACTTCAGACACACTTCAGGGACTGCACACATGGCTCCCCAATAGCAGGTGGTCTTCTGAGCATCACAATTCATCAAATCCTCTCCCCTCCAAAGTGCTTTTGGCAGACACACCCTTCAGGAATCTTAGCACCTGGTTCTCTTTTTCAGCTGTTGGAATGACTGGTTTCCCCCACCTACACTAAGTCAGCCCTTTATAGTAAATACATAGACATTCACTTCCAAGAACAGCTGGAATCAGTGAGACTGCTTCTCTTCTCCCTAGCATACTTTCCAAGTGATAAGGAGATGTGAAATATATTACTTCATCTGGTGAATCCTCTAGGATTTTTTGAAGATGGAGTAAAGAAGACTTCCAAACCTCTCACAGTTATTGATGAAGTCTGGGGTGGGGTGGGGTGGGGTGGGGAAGGGGAGTAATTAAGGGATAAATTGAACCCTGAAAGAACAATCTTATGATTCTTTTTAATTCAATTAAAATATTTATTGATATAATCTATTCCAGAGAACCTGCAGCTTGGTTCTTATAAACTGGATAAAATCTAAGGAAGGCTCTAAATGGAAGTTCTTAGGTGGGCCATATCCCCATCTAAAGTTATTCCTGCAACATTCAAATTTGGGTCATCCCCACCCCAGGTCCTCTTGGAGTATATTAGTCAACCCCAGGGACCAATATATATATACTATACTATATACTATAAAGCAGTGGTCATCAAAACAATTTGGTACAGGCTAAGAGACAGAAAGGAGGATCAGTGGAATGGTAGTAGTCTCTCAGAAGCCGAGAATGACGATTGATTTTGTGTGTGTGTGCGCAAAGATACTTGTGCGTGAAGGAGATTTAAGTGGAAAAGTCGATGCACAGAGACAGTCCCACTCTCTCGGCATTGGAAGCCTGGGTCCAGTGGCACAAAAAGTTGTTACACCTGGAGACTTCCTCAGCTGCATTGGATGGCTGTGTTGTCCTTTGTGCTCCAAAACGCCTTAAGCACTCCACAGTGCCTTGCTGCATCGCCCTCTCAGCCGTTGAACCTTCTTATTGGTTTCTTCTGTCTGGTCAGTCCAAGCTGTCTTCACATGCTGGATGAGCAAGGCCATGGTTCACCAGGGGTCGACAACCCGATGGCTACCCTCACAAGGTTTAGCTGGCTTGTCGAAGCCATTGCCCGGGGTGTGGCTGCTGCCACATGTTAGCAGCTACTAGGAGACACAAGTGAGAGCTGGGTGTCAGGTGAGGGTCAGAGGTTGGAGAGCTGCCCTAAAAGGGCACGACAAGCCCTCCATACCAAGGTGCTACCCTTCCCTGAATACCCCATACACTCCAAAACAATCCAATACTTAGCTGGTTTTTGGGTGCTTCTAAATTGGTATATATTGTTAATATCCCAGTAGTCAAGGTGTAGGCAGAGAATAGACTTAGGGTAACTGACCTCAGCAAGACAGTCTATGACAAGCCCATAGATTCCAGCTTTTGGGACAAAAATCCACTATTTGATAAAAACTGCTGAGAAAATTGGAAGACAGTGTGGGAGAGACCAGTCTTGGATCAACACCTCATACCCTACACCAAGATAAACTCAGAATAGGTGAATGACTTGAACATAAAGAAGGAAACTATAAGTAAATTAGGTGAACACAAAATAGTATACTTGTCAGACCTTTGGGAAAGGAAAGATTTTAAAACCAAGGAAGACAGAAAGAGTCACAAAATGTAAAATAAACAATTTTGACTACAACAAATTTAAAAGGTTTTGTACAAACAAAACCAATGTAACCAAAATTAGAAGGGAAATAACAAATTGGGAAACAATCTTGATAACAAAAACCTCTGACAAAGGTCTAATTACTCAAATTTATAATGAGCTAAACCAGTTGTACAAAAAAATCAAGCCATTCTCCAATTGAAAAATGGGCAAGGGACATGAGTAGGCAATTTTCAGTTAAAGAAATCAAAACTATTAATAAGCACATGGAAAAGTGTTCTAAATCTCTTATAATCAGAGAGATGCAAATCAAAACAACTCTGAGGTACCACCTCATACCTAGCAGATTGGCTAACATGACAGTAAAGGAAAGTAATGAATGCTGGAGGGGATGTGGCAAAGTTGGGACATGAATTCATTGCTGGTGGAGTTGTGAATTGATCCAGCCATTCTGGAGGGCAAATTGGAACTATGCCCAAAGGGCACTAAAAGACTGTTTGCCCTTTGATCCAGCCATAGCAATGCTGGGTTTATACCCCAAAGAGATAATAAGGAAAAAGACTTGTACAAGAATATTCATAGCTACGCTCTTTGTGGTGGCCAAAAATTGGAAAATGAGGGGATGCCCTTCAATTGGGGAATTGCTGAATAAATTGTGGTATATGTTGGTGATGGAATACTATTGTGCTCAAAGGAATAATAAAGTGGAGGAATTCCATGGGAACTGGAACAACCTCCAGGAAGTGATGCAGAGTGAAAGGAGCAGAACCAGGAGAACATTATATACAGAGACTGATACACTGTGGTACAATGGAATGGAATGGACTTCTGCATTAGTTGCAATGCAGTGATCCTGAACAACTTGGAGGAATCTATGAGAAAAAACACTATCCACATTCAGAGGAAAAACTATGGGAGTAGAAACACCAAAGAAAAACAACTGCTTTATTACATGGGTTGAGGGGAAATGATTGGGGATGAAGACTCTAAATGAACATCCTAATGCAAACACCAACAACATGGAAATGGGTTCTGATCAAGGACACATGTAAATACCTAGTGGAAATGCGTGTTGGCTATGGGAGGGGTGGGGAGAGGGTAGGGAGGGAAGGAATATGATTTTTGTAATCAAGGAATAATGTTTGAAATTGACCAAAGAAAATTAATTTTTTTGATAACTATAGCTTAATATAGTTGTTTTCCTTTGTGATTTTATGTATTTTATTTTCTGCATTTGAAAGCATTCCAAGAAGGGATTCATCATATACTTTCCCAGACTGCCCAAGGAGTTCAAGACATAAGACATTTTAAGAACCCCTGCTCTAAATTCATCTGCTGATAACTCAAGCCTAAAATTAATCAAAAACTTCAAATCCCAATTATTGGCCATTCCCCTCTTCTAATGTGTAGCTTGTAACCCAGAGCTCAGAGCTCCAGGCTCACATGATTTGGGCTCAAATTTGAGGAACTCCCAATAAGAATACCCTGTGGCTTACAGTTTCACACAGGGTTTTCCTTTGGAACATCAGAATTAGGGTTGTGTGTCTCTAAGGACCCTTAGTCCCCATGCAAATACTTAAGTTAATATAATATCAAATATAGGAAAGGTATTATTAAATCCAATAAGACCCACAAAAAAATCATGAGTCTTTAAATAACTAAGAAAACCGTCCCTCTTCAATATCCAAAGGGGGAAATGACCCCTCTAGTTTGCTAAAGAATCCAGTCCTACCTTCCCCTTCCCCTCCACCTGACTTGACTGTACCAGTGAAGGAACTGGGAATGCTGTGGCTTCCATATGTGCTAATCTCTCTTTCCCTTTATATATCTGGTGATGGCTTCTTCAAGGTGTGATGCTCTGCTATATAGAGACAGAAACTAAAGGCACATAGCTCATTGGAGGGCCATGTAGTGCCCTGGACAATACTACATGGCTATGAAGATTTTGCACAAGAGAATCAAGTTCCTGTTTGGGTCTAGTAGCCAACTGTCTTTCTCTTTAGGTCCATTTTTTTTTTTTAAATATCAAATCCAAGGTCATCCCTGAAGTATGTAAACTAACCATGACTGATTAGGGGATGGAGGAAGGGAAGAAAGCTCAGAATAGAGTAACAGTTGAATGAAATTCTGACATGAGAATATACTCTAGTACCATGGATTTAAATCCTACTTGCCTTTTTACTCTTGAAAGGACAAATATTAAGTGCTAAGTAAGACCCACACAAGATATTTCCTTGTATAGGCCAAGTCCCTTTACAGCCACTTTTCTCCAGACCCTCTTTTTTTTTGCTGTTGTTATAAATATGTAATAAATTATGATAGATATGGCATGGAATGTTGTACCCCAAAATTATAGAAGTGTTTCAGGCCACACTATATGCAGGAAAATTCCCTTGCTTCCTTGCATCCTTGTGACAATTAACCCTAAAACATCAAAAACTCTAGATAAGACCCTGCTGCATCAAAGGGAAAATACCCTGAGAGGATTATCCTCCTTGGAGTGTCCTTTAGGTGTTGAGGTGAACACAGAGCTATCCTCCAGGCTATGCTTTGATGCCATTGGTTGTATCTAAGACATCTATTTGTCCCCTAAAATATGAGGATTACCCCTAAGTCTTCAGGACATAAGGCACTGCTCTAACCCCTGGTCAGATGACCAACCCCCACTCCCATCCACCCCCAGACCTGAATGCATACCCTTTCCAAGTCATGGATAGCCTGTTGTAAGAGTATAAAAAGACCCCAGAATGGATGTCCTCCAGGAGGCAGCTTTCCATCTCTGCTGTCCTCTTGGGCAGATTCAACATTACCTTCTAAATGAATGGATTTCTCTTTTTTGATTTTAAGCTGACCCTTCCCAAGCCCAAGAGGTTCATCTCAAGCCCCACCCACTCCTAACAGATATGCTTATCCAAGGGAAACAAATTCTCACATTATCTATGTTCAAAAATCTGGCATGTTCTTTTTTCTCCTGTCCTCCCACTCTTTCCTACTTCTCACTCCCCAAGAAGGCAAGTACTATGATATACATTGTACAAATATTATCATATAATCCATATTTCCTCATGTCATGTTGTGAAACAAGAGACCTATTGCTTACAGTATAGAAAAATCATGGAGGTAATAAAATGGAGAATAGTTTGTTCTATCTACATTCAAATTTGATATGTTCCTCCTATGCTAGTGAATATCTTTTGTCACCCCGTAGAGATGGTCTGGATTCTTGCCTTATTGAAAATAGCTAAGTCATTCACAGTTGGGCATCATACATTATTGCTCTTACTATGGACAATGTTCTCCTGGTTCTGCTCACTTCATTGTGCATCATTTCATTGAAGTCTTTAATTGCATACCATAAATGGTGCCAAAGAATTGGAATTTGAGGAATGGCCAAACTAGTTATGGTATGCAATATATATATATATATATGTTCAATTCCATTTAACAAATAGTTGTTAAGTTACAACAATATTGCAAGACGCAGTGCTAGGAACCAGAGAAACAAGGACAAAAACCAAATGGTCCTTGAAATCAAGGAAATTGCACTCTCTTGAAAGGATGTTACATGTTGAAAGACAAATAAATAAATACAGGATAATCTCAAGAGAAAGAAAGCACTCACTTACTAGAGAGTTCCAGAAAATAATCTAAACTGAGCTTTGAAGGCAGTTAGGAACTGTAGGAGTTAGAGGTGAAGAAGGAGTGCATTCCAGACATGGAAGATACTCTGAGCAATAGGCATGGAGGCAGGAAATGGAACTTCAAATCTGAAAGCCTTTTCTCTCACCTCTATTATTTTTCCTCTTTTTGCAAAGCTCTGATAGTCAATACTGAGCAGAAAGAAACTTGTGGGGAGCATTTGAGCACTCTAGGATAAGTTAAGGATACTTTTGAATCTTCTTATGTCTCCTTAGAGAACTCTGGGGAATCTCAGGCTTACCCCAAAACACCATTTCCCCTGAGGAGAGGAGCATTAGGGAAGGGAAGGCTGGGAGGTATTCCCAGTGTTTGTAAGCACTAAAGCTTACATCAGAGTGGTCTGTTCTCTGGAAACCAAATGAGTTAAATGCTCCCCTGAGTTAACTGCTCCCTGGGGCAAATTGGCTCGGAATTCTTCCAGTTCTGTCTTTGTTTATTATTATGTCCTGTTTCTTCTCTTGTTAAGTCACTGTTGGCTAATGTTGCTGTGGAGAGTGGCTTCTCAAAGACATAAACCTGTCCTTTGTATCTCTTTCCTGAGCTATTGAAATGGAATATTCAACTAATATCCACTCTTCCTAATAGGATTGCTTCTCCTGGGCCCTGTCTTGAAGAATTAACCTACTGCTGTCTAGCTTCAACATTAGAGTAAATGATCCTGCATTGAGATAGCAGAGATTGCAACTATCAGCTCTCTATCTCTCTGTCAGTCTGTCTCTTTCTCTCCCTCCCCTCCTGTCTCTCACTCTCTCTCCATCACTGTTTCTGTCTCTGTGTCTCTCTGTCTCTGTCTCTCTGTCTCTGTCTCTGTCTCTGTCTCTTTCTGTCTCTCTCTTTCTCTCTCTCTCTCTCTGTCTCTCTCCCTCTGTCTCTCTGTCTGTCTCTCTCTCTCACACATACACAGAGTATGCAAAGTTATATTACTTTCTTCTGAACTATCCAAATAATTGAAACAAAAATACGTTGTCTATATTTGGAGTCTAGAATCAGGGATGGAGGAGAACTGGCACTGGAACAATGTCTAAATGATCTGATAATTTGCCTCAATTTTTTCCCCAAACTACTGGATGCACTGGCAGTATAGTATAGTGCTTCTATCTGAGATATTTGATGGGCCAAGTATTTGTATTAATCATCCAACTTTATATCATAGCCTGGACAACAGGCATCACTTCTCCACTTGGTTTTTCCTATTTGGAGCATTAGGCTGAACTCTGGAGTAATTATTGATTTTGTTTCAGAAGTTTTTATATAAATTTTGGGTCCCCGTGCCAACAGCCCAATGTCATCTATAAATAGCAGCATCTTTAAGACTTCACTATTTATAGGGCATCCTTCTTACATTTATACTTGTCACTGGATAGCGTTCATGAGAGTGACAAGTGCCTTTGCTGAGCATGCCTTTCTGTTCCTTTGATATAAATATATCAGTACATTATTGAGGGGAAAAGTACCTCTAGTGTTATATTTTTCAAGGAGTCTTGGTTGATTCAGACATAAGTTTTTAAGGAAAATTTTCAAGTCTTCAGGATAGTATTTTACCTTCCTGAATTAAACAATTTCAAATCCCTAATATGGAATATGTAAAATAGGATTATTCATTCTCAACAACTTTCACTATTTGTATGACTATAATCATATGATGCCGGAGAGATCATAGGAAAGTCTAACTGTTCTCCTTTCATCCCTATAACAATTAGTCCCTTGATGTGGCATCAGAGTATTGATATGAATTGCTATTAGGCATTATTATGGGTTATCATATACTGCCTTCACTAACATGTTATTGGCAGGTGGGCAAATGTGAATTTTTATGGTTAATCCTAACGTATTCATAGAATAAGATGAAGGTGTTTATAAAATACTTATCAAATTTGGTATATTTGACTTTGCTACTAGTAGCAATTGATCCAGGACAATTCAGAGGGACTTATGAGAAAGAACACTATCCACATCCAGAGAAAGAACTGTGGGAGCAGAAATGCAGAAGAAAAACATATGATTTATCACTTGGTTATATTACAAAAAGGAATACTATGGAAATTGGTATCAAGTGATAACACATGTATAACCCAGTGGAATTGCTTGTTACCTCCAGAAAGGAGGAAGGAAGAGAAGAGGGAGAGGACATGAATCATGTAACCATGGAAAAAAGATTTTAAAATAAATAAATAAATTCTTAAAAATGGTTATCAAATTTGGAAATGGCACTGTTAGGCCAAAATCAAGATTCAAAAAAGATCTTGACAGAAGAGAACATTGGGCTAGTAAATCAAATTAAATGCAATAGGGATAAATGTAAAAGTCTTGCCTATGGGTTCAAGAAACCATCTTTGCAAGTATAAGATGGAGGAAGCATGATTAGATGGTAGTCTGCCTGAAAAAGATCTGGAGGTTTTAGCGAACTGCTATTGCCCTCAATTTCTCTCACCCAACAAATCCAATTTGTTGCCAGGTGTGAGATTTAAAATGGTTGAGGTCTTAAACTGTAGTGATTAAAATAGTGGAAGATATAAATTGTGATAGATATAAGAGAGGGTGAGTAAATTTTGACCGCAGAAATATGTTTCACTACAGTGTCTTGGGTTTTTAAATCAAATATAAGGTGGTCGCCTGGAAAATATTCCCAATTATTCAAATACCCAAGTCAATTGGGTTTTGTAGAGATTTTAATTAACAATACAATGAGTAATCAAAGAAAGAGAGAGAGAGTAATAAAGGAATAAGTATGAAGGGCCTCAAGCCAATTTGGCCTAGACCTGAGTCTTAAAAGAGAAATCAGTCAGTTTTTTTAACACTCACCATAAGGTCTAATCAAACAAGGATACTAGTGGCACCAGGCCAGCGTCCTTCCTCAAAGAGTCTTCCAGCCAGAGATTGTTTCAAAGGGCCTCTCTCAAGAGCCTCCAGAGCTCCTACCCCAGAGGGACAGAGCCCCTCAGAGGAGCTCCTCAAGGAGCTCTCCTTCAGAATGAGATTTCCTCCAAAAGCACTTCTCCTCAAAAAGATCTATCTCCAAGGAAAGAGCCCTCAAGCATCAGTCCTCAAGGAAATGAGTCTCTCAGAATGAGATCCTCTAGAATGAGAATCAGAAATCGAGATCCTGAATGAGATCCAAGCTCTTATTTTTAAGGGCAAAAATTTCCTCTGTCACCTCCCCTAAGTCCTTACATCTACCAATCACTGTAGATGTTTCTAAAGGACCGTCCATTTTGAATTCACAGCTGAGTAGTTTTAATCTCTTTAGTAAGTCAGAAAAAAATGCTACTGTGTCGACAAATTTCATTAAGAAAAAACCTCTGAATAAGTTATCACCCTTTTAGGTTTAAGTAGTTTACAAGTTGCCCCGCCTATATGGGTACCTAGCATCCCATTGTATCAATTTTAAAAACAGGCATGACTCAAAGAACTTCCTGTCCTTTCCATAAGCATGGGTCAAAGCACTTTCATTGTTCAGCAAGGAGTTTTCTGTCCTAAAGCAGTCTTAAGTAGGGTGGAGTAGGGATACTCCTAAGGCAAGGAGTTTTCACATTCAAGTAGAATTCTCACTATCTGCTAGGGAATTTTTTAAAGTAGAAGATTCCCCAATGGGGAAATTTCCAACATTCATATGTCTGAGAAATTTTAAGGTTTACACAGGATTTGGGAACTTGTTGATTTTACCCTTATTATACCCCTTTCTCTGCTCTGATGCTGCAGCCACTCTGGTATGGACCTTCATTACCTCATGCCTAGACTATTGCAGTAACCTACTGCTTGGTCCCATTGCCTTGAGTCTTTCCTCACTCCAGTCAATCCTCCATTCAGCTGCCAAAGTTATCTTAAACAGATGGAAGCATGTCACCTCTACCCTGTCCCCCACTCCCAACTCAATTAAATCCAGTGTGTCCCTCTCCCCTCCTGGTATAGAAGAACAAATCTTTCAAGGCTTTCAAAGCCTTTTATAACCCCCCAAACCCCCAACCATTCCAGGCTTCTTGTTCTTTCAATCCCTTCCTCTACATAGTCTTCAATCCGATGATGCTGGCCTCCTTGCTAGACTTAGAAGAAGACACTCAATACCCCAATTCATTTTCTCTTGCTGTCCCCCATTCCTAGAATTCTCTCCTTCCACATCTCCTGGCTTCTCTGACTTTCTTTAAGTCCTAGCTAAAATCCTACCTCCTACATGAAGTCTATCCTGATCCCTCTTAATTCTAACATTTTCCCTCTGTCGATTATTTCCCATTTATCCTGTATAGAGATTTTTTGAAGTACACAGTCATTTGCATACTGTCTCCTTCATTAGATTGTGAGTTCCTCAAGAGCAGAGACTACCTTTTACCATTTTCTATATTTCAAGCACTTAGCATAGCACCTGGAATATAGTAAGCAATTAATAAATGTTTATTAACTGATTACAAGTGGAAATTACATTAAAGAAGTATTAACTGCTTTGTCCCTGCACCCTAAGGACTGTAGGAACTTTCCATCTGACTTGCAATTAAAACCTTCCATATATATTGTCTCATTTATTACTCAGTGGATTGAGAGACAGGAGGTTCTGGGTTCAAATGTGACCTAGCCATGTGACCTTGGGCAAGTCACTTAACCCTGTTGGCCTCAGTTTTCTTCTTCTGTAAAATGAACTGGACAAAGAAAGGCAAACCACTCCAGTATCTTTGTCAAAGAAACCCCAAATGGGATCATGAAGAATCACAATTGAAAATGACTGAACAACAATATGGAATTGATTACAGCTGAGCTGCAGGGGCATAGTTTACCTCAAAAGATCTTGAGCATTCCTTCATTGGAGGTCTTCAAGCAAAGGCTGAATGACAACTTGTTGAGTATATTGTAGAATGGTACTCCTTCTGGGTACCAGATATATATATATATATATATATATATATATATATAGCGATCTGTGTGGTAGCATCCAATCCATCAATTGATAAACATTTATTAAGAGCCTACTATATGCTAGGTACTGTTCTAGTTCTGAGGATACAAAAAGAGGAAAATAACAGTCCAAGCCTTCAAGGCAGATGATAAGAGTCTGAAGACAGATTTAAAATCAAGTCTTCTTGACTCCAGACCCAACATTTTATCCTCTGTGCCACCTAACTGCCTCTAGGCAACTACAAATCTTTTAGTTGGAAAAAGGAGGAATATTTTAATAGACAAATAATATGTTAATATTTCATGAGAATTATTTTGTCCTTGAGGATTCCCTGAAAGGGTCTTGTATTCCTCCCTGGAGTCAGAGGACCACACTTTGAGAATTCCTGTGACGGACAATATATGGATAATTCCACTGTCTATCTGCTCTTAGATTGTAAGACCTAGGACTTCTGATTTTCAGTCCTCTGTTTTTCCTAATCCAAGTTGATTAATTTATTGAGCCTTGCCCAAGCCTGGGATTTGGTTTCATTTTCCAATATCTCTTCTCCATTCCTTATATAAGTGCCCATTCTGAGGTCTGGTCCATGGTGGTGGCTTGAGCACCATTAGATTGTTACCATAGGCCTTTCCTTGTTATTTTTCAGCTACTCAAATTTTGTAATTGGATGAACTGTGGTTAAACACTTCTTGAAAGCTCTAGACCACAGCATCTTGGTGATCTGAGGATGTTTCCATGGAATTATCTGTCATTTACAACCTAAGGATCTGTAAGGAAATCCAGACTTCAAAGGGTAGTCCCCGGGGATTTCAGTCTGAAAGGCAATACCTCTGTTTTTCAAACATCTCAAAGTCACTGAAATGTTCACTGGAAATATTTCTAGACTAGATTTGTTTTTTGGGTGGACCAGTTTAGACTTCTATTAAATTATATTGAATATGCAATTATCTCAATAACTGTCCTAACCATTTCATTTCAGTGTGATAGGTAGATGCTCTGAAACAAAGACCAGACTGAGATAAACAGGTTTACACCCAGAGCAAACACTGTCATCAAAGGCATATTCAATGGAAAAGTCCAAAGAACATGAAAAGGAAATCAGGGCGGTGGAGATTGTATATATCTATATGTTCAAATAATTCACAGATACCAGCTTACATCCATTAGATTAGAAAAAGTGCAAAAAAAAGGATAATATGAAATTTTGCCAGAACTTTGTACAGATACATATACTGTTACATTGAGGGCAGACCTTGACAATGATTCTTCTGGGAAAACAATATGGTACAATAAATTTTCTGGTCATTTCAGTCCTGTCTGACTCTTTGTGACCCCATTTTGGATTTTCTTGGCAAAGACACTGGAGTAGGTTTGCCATATCCTTCTCTAACTCATTTTACAGATGAGGAAACTGAGGTTAACAGGGTTGAGTGACTTGCCCAGGGTCACACAAATAGTGTTTGGGGAAAGATATGAACTCAGGTCTTCCTGACTCTGGGCTTAGCCCTTTGAACCACCTGACTGCCTCATACAATAAATGAAGAACATGTTTTTATTTAAAATATAAATATGGAAAAATATGTTTGACATGACTTCATATAAATAATAGCTATCCTATTTCTTACCATCTCAATGGATGTGGAAAGGTTAAAGGCGGGATGAGAACTTTGTACAGAAAATAAAAATAATTTTTTAAAAAGAGTATTCAGGGAAAAACTCTCCAATTTAGGGTGACTTTTACTAAAGTCCTTCTCTGCTCATGGGGTGTTAATGACCCTAAGTTCCTGGATGCAAATGCTAGAAAAATGTAAGCTCTGCCAGGTTCTTCCAAGCCGGAAAGCTTAATGAAAGGCTGGGTTGTCTGTTTCCTTTTTTGAGGAACAGTCAAGCCCCAAAGTCAGCCTTGAGATAACACTATTTTGAGGGTCTCCGCCATTCAGGAAGCCCACCTATTAAGATATGCAGAGATTCCAATATTCGGAGATATTGAAGGTGCTGAGGTATCCTGGG
Source organism: Monodelphis domestica (assembly GCF_027887165.1). Lineage (NCBI taxonomy): Eukaryota > Metazoa > Chordata > Mammalia > Didelphimorphia > Didelphidae > Monodelphis > Monodelphis domestica. The sequence goes on along the minus strand of NC_077229.1, from coordinate 495,198,463 downwards.
CCATAGAGGCCACTGGCTGGTTGTACATGGATAGAAGAATGGGATGTGGGGGAAGATCAAGATGGAAGTAAACTGATTCATGAGAGAACTCAAATCCAGTTCTGACTTTTCTGTTTACTGGTTTTATAGCCGAGGCAAAGCCCATTTAATTAAATTTAAGTCAATACCACATTTATTAAATATTGCTGTTTACAAGGCACTGGGTTAGGCACAGGGGAGCCAAAGACAAGTCTAAAGCCGTCTTTACTTAAAGCAGCTAGGTGACACAGTGGATAGAGTGCTGAGCATGGAGTCAGGAAGACTCATATTCTTGAGTTCAAATTTGACCTCAGACATTTACTAGCTGTGTGAATCTGATCAGGCCACTTAGCCCTATTGGCCTCAGTTTCCTCATCTGTAAAATGAGCTGAAGAAGGAAGTAGCAAACCATTCCAGTATCTCTGCCAAGAAAAACCCCAAATGGGATCACAAAGAGTTGGGCACAAGTGTCCAAGAAAATGACTGAACAATAAGCAAGGTGTCAAGGTGCTAAACTCAGAATCAGGAAAACCTGAGTTCCAATCTAGCCTCTGACACTTCTTAGCTATGCAATCCTTGGCAAGTCACTTAACCTCTGTCTGCCTCAGTTTTGTCATCTCTAAAATGAGGACAATAATAGTACCTACGTCCCAAAGTTCTTGTAAGGACCAATTGAGATCATAATTATAAAACACGTGGGTGACTTATAGTAAGTGCTACCTAATTGTTAGGTAGTAGTATTATTGTTGATTGAATAAATGGTTTTTAATTGAATTGACTGTAGACATTTCTATCAATACAGACCATAATCTTTCTATCTTTTAGCATAAGCTGCTAAGGCTAAAAATAAAAATCACTGTTTCATGGCCAAAAAATTACTCAGTTTGAGATGTCCATTGAACATCTGTTTCAAGATTCAAGACTATAGTTCTGAAGAGCTGTGGCTCACTACCAAGATCTGGGAATCATCTGCATAGAGAGGATACTCTAGAGGGGGAAGAGAAGAGGGTCAAGGAGAGAATCTTCTGGGCTTTATCACATTGTAAACACACACAGTTAACGGATGTGGCATGGACGAAGATCCAGCAAAGGGGACTGAGAAGGAACAGTCAAGCAAATAGTGGAATCAGGAGACAGTAGTGTCAAGAAGCTCTTAGAGAGGAAAAAATATCTAGGAGAAGAGGATCATTGACATTACATTAAAAGTGGCAAAGAGATCAGGATGAATGAAGATTAGGAAAAGGCCATTTTGTTTGGAAGGGGGCAATTAGGTGGCTCAGTGATTAAGAGCCAGACCTAGAGATGGAAGGTTGTGGGTTCAAATCTTGTCTCAGACACTTTGTAGCTGTGTGACCTTGGGAAGTCACTTAGCCCCCAATGTCAACCACTCTTATGTCTTAAAACCAATATACCATATAGATTCTATAAAGGTAAAGGTTTAAAAAAAGAAGAGAGAGAGGTTGCCAAATAACTTTGGGGAGGGTAGTTTTAGTCAAATGATGACATCAGAAGCAAAATAGTACTTTTTGTTGGTCCTCCATCTCCCATTTCTGTGTTCTATACCTAGAATTCATGTTCTCCACATGTCTACCTCTTAGACCCCTTCAAGGAATTCCTCTTGGATTTCCTTCAAGGCTCAACTCAAGTATCATTTTCTCCAGGAAATCTTACCTGTTTGCCCCAGTGTCTTCTGCCCTTCCCACGCTGATATCTTGTATTTATCTTGTCTATAATTTAAAAGCATTAAGTTCTATGTGTCTTCTCCCTCAATGAATGCAAGCTGCTTGAGGACAAGGATTATCCTTTTTTTGCCTTTGTGTCCCAGGCACCTCGCATAGTGCCTAGCATGTAGCAGGCTCTTAATAAATGCTTGGTGAGCAATTGACTTATGGATTGAAGTAAGTAAATACAAATTTTTATGCAAGAGGGAAAAGGGAGCCAAGAAATGGGAATGATTGATAAGAGTCTTATGGAGGAAGAGGCACTTGAAGTGTGCTTTGAAGAAAGCTAGGGATCCAATGAAAGGAAGTTCAATCAGTCAGTAAGAATTTATTAAACACCTACTAGGTGCACCATGCTAGGCCCTGGGAATACATAGAAAGGTAAAAGTCAATTCTTGTTCTCAAGAAACTCATAATCTCCTGGGGGTCAATATATAAACACTGTATAAACAAGAGAGATTCAGAATAAAGGCAGTTAGGTAATGGAATGGATAGGAGTATTGGGCTGGGAATCATGGAGGCTCATCTTCCTAAGTTCAAATCTGGCCTCAGACACTTACTAGCTGTGTGACCTTGGGAAAGTCACTTAACTTTGTTTCAGTTTCTTCAACTGTAAAATGGGCTTGAAAAGGAAAAGGCAAACCACTCTAGTATCTCTGCCAAGAAAACCCCAAATGAGATCACAAAGAGTCACACACTGATAAATGACAGAAGAACAACAACAATACAGGATAAAGTAGAGTTGACCAACTGAGAAAAGATACCACCACTAAGGAGCATCCTCAAGAAAGTCTTCATGCAGAGGAAAAACTTTAACTAAGACTTGAAGGGACAGAAAGCTAGGAGGCAAAGAAACAGAAGGAAAGTATTCCATGTATGAGCAATGGTCAGTGAAAATGTCCAGAATCTAGAGATGGAGTATTGTTTTTTTAACCCTTACCTTCCATCTCCAAATCAATCTTAAATATGGATTCCAAGGCAGAAGAGTGGTGAGGGCTAAGGTTCTCCAGGCCTGGCTCTCTATCCACTGAGCCACTCAGCTACCTCTGGGGTGTCTTTTAAAAAGAAAACAAGACCAGTGGCCCTAGAGAGCAAGGACTTGAGGCAGGAGGGTGGGATGTAAGGTATAGAAAGATTGGAAATATAGAAAGGGTCCAGATTATGAAGGGCTTTGAATGACAGAGTATTTTTTTTTAAATCTGGAAGTGATAGGAGCTACCAGAGTTTATTGAATAAGTACATTCCAGTCTATGATTCAATCACCTGAATGTCTGTAATGCAGCTTCCTTATCTGTAAAATGGAAATTAATACATGCCCTACAAAATCTTATAGGGATGTTGGGAGGAGTTAAAGACATAACAGTTCTTAAAAGGCTTTGAAAAGGCAGAACTATAAAAATTCCAGGTACTCTCATGGCTCTTTCATTTGAAGAGTTTAAATGGGAAAGAATCTCAGAGGCCAGTGTGTGAAGAAAAGTGGAAATTTACATTAAATTGCCTGAGCCTTTTGGATGTATATGGGGGGGGGGCGGGATGCATGGATTAGAGGGGCCTAGGAAAATAATGTAGGGGGCACAGGGAGGGCAGGAATAACTTTGAGGGGATCACAATCATTTATTGAGTTGAACCTGAGATGATAGAAGTTTCTTCAGATTATTAAACCTTGGATATGAAAATGAAGCAAGACAATGGTGGGTGGCACTCTTAAACTATTATCCATGCTGAGCAATGGAAAAATATTGGAACTCATAGTAATATTAAGTTTAATATTTTTATTTTAATATATTATTTATTTATTTAAATATATTAAATATTTATATTTTAATAAATAAATAAATAATATATATTTATTTATTTATATTTTTATTTATAAAAATAAATTAAAAGATATTCAATATTTTAATAATTAATATTAAGTACTTCCTGACACAGAAGTCTGTTGATTGGTTTAAAAGCTTCAGAGCTCACTGTCCCTCAAGATGTCTAAAATATCTCAGCCAAATTGGCGAAGGCCCTAGGAAATATTACATACTGCCGGGAACAATCTGTTTTGGCAAAGCTTCCTCAGTCAGTTGTGCACATACCACCACAGGCTTAGCTCACTAGGTAAAGAGCCAAGGAGCCTGAAATTTTTGGTCCCACGATTACCTTTGAGTCCTCCAAAGGTCAACAGTAGGCCAAGCATCTCTATTTGGGCCTATGAAGTCATCCATTTGCTTTACCGTTGATAAGGCAATGGAGCTTTTGATTAGTAAGAAGAAATATTTTTAGGATTGTCTTGATAGAGACCAACATCCATAACATTAACATGTGAGTAATTCAACACACCTAAGTGGGTTAAACCAATCCAGATCACAGGAGGACCAACCTAATTCTCTTCCAAAACTCTCTGGATTAAAATAAGTCTTATTTCCCAAGCAAAGACCAACCTCAAAACTTCATATTGCCAAAGGAGAGGGGACTTGGCTTGAGGAAGGGCCAGAAGTGGTTGGGAACAGACTGTCTTCTTCCTCTCATTTCTGCCTCCTTTACAGAATTCCTCTTTCATTCATCCATTTCTCCTGTGGGTATTTCCCCCCTTTATGTGCAGGTCCCCTAAGGCAAGCTGAATCAGTAGACCACATCCACTGAAACTCCCTCAGAATTTTTAGATCATGAGACTTTCACCCCCTGGGGCTGGCCCTTCTTCAGCTGTAAGGGAGCCAAATGGATGGGATTGTAAAGCTATTTTACATCCATCCTGTTTTCAATTGGTTTCACAGCAGAGGGAAAAAGAAGTGTCCTTATGGAAGATCTCTTCTGATAGTGAAATAAGTCTTGGAGAAAGAGTGGAGAGTGGTTCTCAAAGTACCTTCCCTCACCTACCATGCCTCACCTGGCATCATCTCTCTTTACCTAACAGTAGTGCCAAATAGAGAGGCTCTGCTGCCATTTTTCTTTCCATTGATACAGCTACTCAGAGAATTTGATCTTTAGGCAAGGCAAACCTACTATTCCATCCAGGCCAGCCTCCCTACTCTACTTCTAGACTCATTCCCTACCCAAACATTTTCTGGCTATTCCTTTACCCAAGAGATTCTATCAGTTCTCAAGCTCAAGTCCAGATTTTCCATGAACCTTCCTCCAAAGGTTCCAGACCACAGAGATCTCTGGCTTCTTGGAAACTCTTTAGAAATAACCATCAGACACTGAAGAAAAACAACTGCTTGATTACATGGGTCAATGGGGATATGATGGGGGATGTAGACTCTTAATGATCACACTAGTGCAAACAACAACAGCATGGAAATAGGTCTTGATCAATGACACATGTTATACCCAGTGGAATTGTGTGTTGGCTAAGGGAAGGGGTGGGGGGAGGTGAGGGAGGGAAAGAATATAATTCTTGTAACCAAGGAATAATGTTCTAAATTGACTAAATAAAATTTTCAAAAAAAAAAAAAAGAACTCACCGACAGTTATAGTTATTTAACTTTATCTTATGTTTATATTATAACTAACCCTCTCCTATGCTTTCCAATCTTCTTACACCTTAGTCTCCAAAATGTACTCTTTGATTCAGTGACCCCAGACTCCTAGCTGTCCTTGAAACAATAAACCCCATTTCTTGGCTCTGGGCAGTTTCTCTGGCTACCCTCCATGCCTGGAGCACTCTCCCTCCTCAACTCCAACAGTTCTTCTCCCAGGCTTCCTGTAAGCCCCAACCAAAATCCCAACCTCTATAGGGAGCCTTCCCTAACCCTTCTTAATTCCAGTGGGTTCCCTCTTTTATTTCCTATTTATTCTACATATAGCTTGTTTGGTAAATATTTGTTTTGTATGGTGTTCCTCCCCCCCATTAGAATGTAAGCTCCTTGAGAGCAGGCACTGTCTTTTACCTTTTTTTATTTTTGTATCCCCCAACACTTAGCACAATGCCTGGCACGCTTAATAAATTCTGACTGACTGACACCTCATTGCCTTGAGGACAATCACCATATATTAAACTGTGTATCACTTAGGGTACCCAGGACAGTACTGTACCCTTAGGTTCATGAAAGCACATGACTGCACCAGTGAATAGGAGGCACTGTCATATAGTGGAAAGAAGGCTGGATACGTAGTTAGATGCGGAATGGGTTCAAATCCCAGTTCCTGTTTCCTAGTTGTGTGACTCAACATTTCTGACCTTCAGTTTACTCATCTGTAAAATAAGAAGACTAGTATTTTCAGTTGAAACATAAGCAGAGGGGAAGAGCCTTAATAAAAATAAATGACTCATCTTACAACTTTTGAGCTCTGCAAGAAAGATCTAACACCAGAGTTGTAACTAAGGTGGAAACCACCAGAGTGCCCTGGGGCAGTAACATCCAAAGAGCAATACTGCCTTCCTGCTGGACCCTTCTATTCTACATGGGTCCTTCCCTCTCCCTCCCCACCTTCTTCTGGGAGTTTTTCAATGCAACTCTACCTGGTCAGGGATAATTGTTCTCTGTCCTCCGGTCCTTGACACTTGCCCCACAAGCCAAAATATCTCGCTATGGCTTTGGCTATAACCAGTAACCAGACAAAAAAAAGACACTCATAATTTTAGACTAATTGGACCAGTAAAGGACAGGCTGTCGGAATCCTTAATGGCTGAGAGAGGAAATCAGCTAGGAGAAAGTTCCAGCAAAGAAAAACAGCAGATGAGCAGAGTTCTAACAAATATCAGCAAAGTGAACTCGATAAGAGTAGCTCACCGAGGACCCGTTGTATGAGAAGATATTCTCCTGGAACTGAAAATGGCTTTGAGAAGTACTCATTACTCAGTCTTAGACCAATAATTTTTCCTATCTCAATCTCAGTTTCCTCATCTCTACAATGGGGAGATAAGGCTAGTTTATCTCCAAGGTCCCTTCTAGCTCAGATAGTCTATGATTTTACTTTTCTTTTAATACAAATTATTTTTAAGAAAATGCATTATGTCCAACATGCTTGCTTGGAGTTGGTATTAGCCAACTCACTAGGCTGTCCTCTGCAAACATTTTTCCAAATTTCTGGTTGCGACTCAGATCAAGAAGAGTGCGATGATGTCCACAGAAAGGAACCCAAAGTCTTGGTGTCTCAGGGCACATGGTCATAAAAAGTCAATTTATCTTGCAAGGTACTGACTAAACATAGCAGAAGGTAGGGGATGGGGAAGAATGAGTACTCTGTATTGAGAAAGCAGTATGTCATTCACATGGTGCAAAATATATTCTGCATAGATTTTCTAGGGATGTTGCGGGGTGCCTAGATCTATGATTTCATCATTATAGGGAAATCCTATGTGAGGAGTTCTACAAAGGAGCTCAGCAATTGTTCTGTAATTTTTATAATCCTTGAAAGCTTTGCTAGGGTCCTGAGAGAGTAGATGATTTGTCCAACATCATACAGCCAAATTGTCCAGTATGACCAAATCAGATATTTGTGAAGTGCTTAGCACACTGCCATATAAATGCTTGGTTCATTTACTTCTTTTTAAAGTCCTCACCTTCCATTTTGGAGTTAATATGAAGTATTGTTCCAAGGTAGAAGGACTAGGTCACTGGAGGTAAGTGACTTGCCTAGGATCACATAGCTACAAAGTGTCTGAGGTCAAATTTGAACCCAGGAGCTCCCATGGCTCTCTATTCATTGAGGTACCTAGCTGCCCCTTCTCTTCACTTTTTTTGTAACATCCTGGGTCAGTTCTCTTTCTATCTCCTCATGCTATCCTGCCTTTCCATGTTCACAAAATATAAAAGTGTTTTTTTTTTTTCTCAAAAGAGAAGACTTTAGTCACTTTGCTCCCATTTCTGACTTTGCTACTGTTCATTCTAATTGCTGTTTCCTCTCAACTGAAAGAAGAAGTTTCTTGAATAAAAAATGTCCCAGTTAAAATGGAGCAATGATATTTCCAGCAAGTGAAGGTTCAGAAAATTGTTCTCAACAAAATTGGGGCACTCCTTAGGTGAAGTGCTTTCCACAGTGATCAGCTCCTGTCCGGGATTAGGAGGAGACAATCAGCCTGGTGGTACAGTGAATAGAACCCTGAACCTGGAATCAGGAAGATATGTCCAATGTAATCCATTTATTAAGCGCCTACTGTGTGCCATGAGTTGTGCTGGGACATAATTAATAAAAGAAATTCAGTTCTTTCCCTCAAGGAGCTTTGAGTGTAAAGAGAGAGATAACACACGAAAAGAGACAGGAAATTCAGGAGGGGAAGGGAGGGATGGGACAGCAGAGGGCATATGTGTTTGGAGGGGCATCTTTTTCTGTGGAGTTGAAACAGGCAGAGCAGCAGATGTAAAGGCTTATGTTAGCAGCATGGGGGTGAGTTTCAAAGTGATGAGCTTATCCTGGGAAGGGTTTCTTTTTCCTTGGAATTGAAACCAGACAGAGCAGCAGATGCAAAGCAGAAGGAGCTAAGACTCTAGTTTCTACCCCTTATAAAGGAAGGCATTAGGAGGAGTTTAGAACTCTGTCCTTTCAGAAGCTGGTGAATTAAGACATGTTCAAATCCAGCCTCAGACACTTTCTAGTTGCATGACCCTGGGCAAGTGACTTAAACTTTGTCTCAGTTTTCTCAACCATAAGACGGAGGTCATAATAGCACCCACCTCAAGAACTGTTGTGAGGATCAAATGAGAAAATATGTCAGCTCTTTGTAAATCTTCAAAGTACCTCATAAGTACTAGCTAGAGTTTTTATCTACTCTGCTCAGACCACATTTTAAATACTATATTCAGTTCTGGGTTCTCCATATTTTAGAAAGGACATCATTAAGTCAGAGAGTCTCCAGAAAGGGCTACCCAGAATGGGCTAAGTCTTCAAGATCATTCCATATGAGATTTGGTTCAAACAAGTAGAAGAAGACTCAGTGGGGCCACAACGGGTCATGTCATGAACTGACAAGGTCTGTCCTGTGAAAGAGGGCTTGGACTTGTTCTGCTTGACTCCAGAAGACAGAACTAAGAACACTTGATCCAGATTGCCAAGAGGCAGATTTAGATTTGATGACTAGAAAAACTCTTTGATAATTGGTGCTCTCTGAAAGTAGAAAGGGGTGTCTCAAGAGAATTCAGATTTCCCCCTTACTTGGAGATTTTTAGGAGAAAAAGCAAGAGGACAAGTTGTGGTGTATACTTCCAGGAACATCTTTTTTCAGGTAACATTGGTCTAAATGGACTTTGAAGTCCCCTTCAACTCAGAAATTGTGTGATTCTGTGGAATACCTGGGAGAGCACAACCCTGCCAGGCCTGGCCCTGAACAGCTTAGCTTCCAGCACTTCCCTGGCATCTCCAGAGAGAAGAAATTACGTGTGAGGAAGAATTCTAGCTGCTGAAGACAGTGGCACAGGAAATGATACTGGGCACCTGGCCACACTGAGTCAGCCTTGCTCACCAGGCACTTGGATGCAGCCCCTGTCCAGCAAAGGATCATGGAATTTGGAATCTCATCATCAACTGCTTATTGCATGCTCCCAAAGGGCACACAGTCTAGTACTGAGAGGATAACTCCTAGTCCTGAATGCTCAAGATAACCCTAGCCCAGGGATTCTTAACCTGGTCTGTGGACTCCCTCCCTCCCTCCCTGTCTTCCTCTCTTCCTACTTACTTCCCTTCCTTCCTCCCTCCCTCCCTTCTGTTTATCTGCCTATCCATCTATCTTCCACTATCTATATCTAAATATGTCATCCACTATAGATATATAGATAGATAAATGGATAGATGGATGGATAGATAGATAGATAAAGGCAGTCCACAGACTCAGCTGGGGTTTGGATAGATATAAAGCTAGACTAGATTTGGATTCCATCCTAAAGGCTGTGGTCCCTTGGGATAGGTCTCTGTGACTTATTTGAGAGTTATAGAGCATAGATCTTAGGAATGGATGGGCGATCCTTGACATCTGGTCTAGTCCCCTAGTTTCAGCTATTGCAAGCTACAATTATCTCCTTTAGATTTACAAGACAAAACAATTATTGGACCTTTCATAAATAATCAAGAAGTAATAACAATAATAATTGGTCTTTATCCAGAACATAAGGTTTGCAAAGTCTTTCTGTTCATTGCTCACACTGAGCCTCATAACAAGGTTATGAGGCAGGTCCTACAAGTATTTATCCCCATTTTACCAAAGAAGAAAGTCAAATTGAGAGCTGTCTTATTTCATAGCTGTGGTCCCACAACACATCAAAGTCAGAAATGGGATTTGAACCGAGGATTTCCTGACTCCAATTTTAGAATTCTCTCTAATGTTCCCGATTAGCCTTCTATTATTACACTATGAGATGAAAGGAAAGCCCATGCCTAAAACAAAACCACAGATGAGGCTGGCTGTTTAGTCATAATAACAATAGCTTATATTTACTTAACACTATAGGCTTTGCAAAGCATCTCTTATCTTCATGAATTCTTACAACCACCTTGTCAGGTAGATGCTATTATCTCCATTTTCTAGATGGAAGAGAGAGGAATGTGTGAGTTACAATTACAGTTGAGAGATGCTGGGTGGTGGTGTGGTGTGGTGTGTGTGTGTGTGTGTGTGTGTGTGTGTGTGTGTGTGTATGTGTGTGTGTGTGTTTCAAAAATTCAGACTTAATGAACATCCTGTGTGGCCCTTATTAGACTGGGGCAATTCCTTGAGAACAGTGAGACCTACTAAAGATATTTTGTTGTTGTTTAGTCATCTTAGTTATGTTAGACTCTTCATAAACTCATTTGGGGTTTTCTTGGCAAAGATACCAGAGTGTTTTGCCATTTCCTTCTCCAGCTCATTTTACAGATGAGGAAACTGAGGCCAACAGGGTTAAGTGACTTGCTCAGGGTCACATAGCTAATATGTGTCTAAAGCTGGATTTGAATTCGTGAACATGAGTCTTCCTGATTCCCAGCCACTGCACCACCTACCTGCTCTTATACTAATGATAGATAGTACTTTAAGATTTGCAAAGCACTTTATAGGCATTATCTCATTTTGACCCTTGGACAGCATCCCTCTAAGGTAGGTACTGTTACTATTTTACAGATGATGAAAATGAAGCCCAGGAAGTAAAATCATTTGCCTAGAGTCACACAGATAGCAAGCATCTGAGGCAAGTTTCAGACATGGGTCAATCAATCAATCAATCAACATTTATTAAGCACCTACTATGTACCAATTACTACATTAAGCACTGAATATACAAAAAGTATCAAAAGACAATCCCTGCCCTCAAGGAACTTATGGTTTAACAGGGGAAATAACATGCAAACAAAAAATATATCAAGCAAGTACATACAGTTCATTCAATGAATAAGCATTTATTAAGTGCCTGCTTTGTACTCATATCAAATATGAATGCATGAATCTTATACATGTCCCCCCTCTGCCATTTAGCACCCATGAAATCTTGGCCAAGTCTTTTCAGTGTCAGTTTCCCAATATGTAAAATGAAGGTGTTGGACTAGATGACCTCTAAGATCTCTGTCTGCCCTAAATCCATATATCTATGGCCTAAATGTATGCAATATATATGCTTCTCTTCAGGCTAAGGTCTGCAGCAAACTTCCCATTCCCCAGCGCATTCCTCTCTGAGATAACCTTCCATCTACTTTGTATGTATATGTATATATATGCATATATGTATATGTGTATGTATACATGTACAGGAAGATAAATAGGTATATGAATAAAAATACTGTGTTGTGTGTTTTTTTAATTTTATAATATTTTATTTGATCATTTCCAAGCATTATTCATTAAAGACAAAAATCATTTTCTTTTCCTCCCCCCCACCCCCATAGCCAACGTGTGATTCCACTGGGTATCCCATGTGTTCTTGATTCTAACCCATTGTCATGTTGTTAGTATTTGCATTAGAGTGTTCATTTAGAGTCTCTCCTCTGTCATGTCCCCTCAACCTCTGTATTCAGGCAGTTGCTTTTTCTCGGTGTTTCCACTCCCATAGTTTATCCTTTGCTTATGAATGGTGTTTTTTCTCCTAGATCCCTGCAAGTTGTTCAGGGACATTACACCGCCACTAATGGAGAAGTCCATTACGTTCGATTATACCACAGTGTATTAGTCTCTGTGTACAATGTTCTCCTGGTTCTGCTCCTCTCGCTCTGCATCACTTCCTGGAGGTTGTTCCAGTCTCCATGGAACTCCTCCACTTTATTATTCCTTTGAGCACAATAGTATTCCATCACCAACATATACCACAATTTGTTCAGCCATTCCCCAATTGATGGGCATCCCCTCGTTTTCCAGTTTTTGGCCACCACAAAGAGCGCAGCTATGAATATTTTTGTACAAGTCTTTTTGTCCATTATCTCTTTGGGGTACAGACCCAGCAGTGCTATGGCTGGATCAAAGGGTAGACATTCTTTTATCGCCCTTTGGGCATAGTTCCAATTTGCCCTCCAGAATGGCTGGATCAGTTCACAACTCCACCAGCAATGAATTAATGTCCCTACTTTGCCACATCCCCTCCAGCATTCATTACTTTCCTTTGCTATCATGTTAGCCAATCCGCTAAGTGTAAGGTGATACCTCAGAGTTGTTTTGATTTGCATTTCTCTGATTATAAGAGATGTAGAACACTTCTTCATGTGCTTATTAATAGTTTTGATTTCTTTATCTGAAAACTGCCTATCCATGTCCCTTGCCCATTTATCAATTGGAGAATGGCTTGATTTTTTGTACAATTGATTTAGCTCTTTATAAATTTGAGTAATTAGACCTTTGTCAGAGGTTTCTATGAAGATTTTTTCCCAATTTGTTGTTTCCCTTCTGATTTTAGTTACATTGGTTTTGTTTGTACAAAAGCTTTTTAATTTGATGTAGTCGAAATTATTTATTTTACATTTTGTGATTCTTTCTATGTCTTGCTTGGTTTTAAAGTCTTTCCCCTCCCAAAGGTCTAACATGTATACTATTCTGTGTTTACCCAATTTACTTATGGTTTCCTTCTTTATGTTTAAGTCATTCACCCATTTTGAATTTATCTTGGTGTAGGGTGTGAGGTGTTGATCAATTCCTAGTCTCTCCCACACTGTCTTCCAATTTTCCCAGCAGTTTTTATCGAATAGTGGATTTTTGTCCCAAAAGCTGGGATCTTTGGGTTTATCGTATACTGTCTTGCTGAGGTCGCTTGCCCCCAGTCTATTCCACTGATCCTACTTTCTGTCTCTTAGCCAGTACCAAATTGTTTTGATGACTGCTGCTTTGTAATATAGTTTAAGGTCTGGGACTGCAAGGCCACCATCATATGTATTTTTTTCATTATTTCCCTGGATATCCTTGATCTTTTGTTATTCCAAATGAACTTTGTTATGGTTTTTTCTAAATCAGTAAAGAAAATTTTGGGGAGTTCAATGGGTATGGCACTAAATAGATAAATAAGTTTGGGTAGGATGGTCATTTTTATTATATTGGCTCGTCCTATCCATGAGCAGTTAATGTTTTTCCATTTGTTCAAGTCTAGTTTTAGTTGTGTGGCGAGTGTTTTGTAGTTGTGTTCATATAGCTCCTGTCTTTGTTTTGGGAGGTAGATTCCTAGGTATTTTATTTTGTCTAAGGTGATTTTGAATGGGATTTCTCTTTCTAGTTTTTGCTGCTGAGCTGTGTTGGAGATATATAGAAAAGCTGATGACTTATGTGGGTTTATTTTGTATCCTGCAACTTTGCTAAAGTTGTTGATTATTTCAATTAGCTTTTTGGTTGAATCTCTAGGATTCTTTAAGTAGACCATCATGTCATCTGCAAAGACTGATAACTTGGTCTCCTCCTTGCCTATTTTGATGCCTTCAATTTCTTTTTCTTCTCTAATTGCTACTGCTAGTGTTTCTAGTACGAGTCAAATAATAGAGGTGATAATGGGCATCCTTGTTTCACTCCTGATCTTATTGGGAATGCATCTAGTTTATCCCCATTGCAGATGATATTAGCTGATGGTTTTAGATATATACTGTTTATTATTTTTAGGAACAACCCTTCTATTCCTATGCTTTCTAATGTTTTTAATAGGAATGGGTGTTGTATTTTATCAAAGGCTTTTTCTGCGTCTATTGAGATAATCATGTGGTTCTTGTTGGTTTGCTTGTTGATGTGGTCAATTATGTGGATGGTTTTCCTGATATTGAACCAGCCCTGCATCCCTGGGATAAATCCTACTTGATCATGGTGGATGACCCTTCTGATCACTTGCTGGAGTCTTTTTGCTAGTATCCTATTTAAGATTTTTGCATCTATATTCATTAGGGAGATTGGTCTATAGTTTTCTTTCTCTGTTTTTGACCTGCCTGGTTTTGGAATCAGTACCATGTTTGTGTCATAAAAGGAGTTTGGTAGAACTCCCTCTTTGCTTATTATGTCAAATAGTTTGTATAGTATTGGGGTTAACTGTTCTCTGAATGTTTGATAGAATTCACTGGTGAATCCATCAGGCCCTGGGATTTTTTCTTAGGAAGTTCTTTGATGGCTTGTTGGATTTCATTTTCTGATATGGGATTATTTAAGAATTCTATTTCTTCTTCTGTTAGTCTAGGCAGTTTGTATTTTTGTATATATTCATCCATATCACCTAAATTGGTGTATTTATTGCCATATAATTGGACAAAGTAATTTTTAATGATTGCCTTAATTTCCTCTTCATTGGAGGTGATGTCCCCCTTTTCGTCTTTGATGCTGTTAATTTGCTTTTCTTCTTTCCTTTTTTTAATTAAATTGACCAGTACTTTGTCTATTTTGTTTGTTTTTTCAAAGTACCAGCTTCTTGTCTTATTTATTAAATCAATAGTTCTATCACTTTCGATTTTATTAATTTCTCCCTTAATTTTTAGCATTTCTAGTTTGGTTTTCTGTTGGGGGGGTTTAATTTGATCGCTTTTGAGTTTTTTTATTTGCATTTCCAATTGATTGATCTCTGCTTTCCCTAGTTTGTTGATATATGCACTCAGGGATATGAATTTACCTCTGATTACCACTTTGGCTGCATCCCAAAAGGTTTGAAAGGATGTCTCACCATTGTCATTTTCCTCGGTGAAATTATTAGTTGTTTCTATGATTTCTTCTCTAACTAAACGATTTTGGAGTATCATATTGTTTAATTTCCAATTAGTTTTTGATTTGGTTTTCCATGTACCATTATTGATCATTATTTTTATTGCCTTGTGATCTGAAAAGGCTGCATTTATTATTTCTGCTTTTCTGCATTTGTATGCCATGTTTCTGTGACCTAATGTATGGTCCCCCGTCTCTCTCTGTTTCCCTGCTGTCTGGGTGCCCCCACCCACTGGGTCAGGTTGTTTTCAGGAAGCGGCCTTCAGAATAGCCAGATCCCGAGGCCCTTTTGCCAGCCCTGAGGGTTACTGTTGTTTCAGAGGACCCTGCTCTCTGAGGGGGGAGGGGCTGTGGCTTCCCAGAGCTCTGAGGGCTGGTGATAGGATTAACCTCAGACTGAGTATGCCCTGAGGCAGGAACCTTTGGTGAGACTCAGATGGAAGGATCCGGTCAGGGGGCTACAGGCTCCCCCACCCCCCTTCGTCTCTCTCTGTTTCCCTGCTGTCTGGGTGCCCCTGCGACTGGGTCAGGTTGTTTTCAGGAAGTGGCCTTCAGGATAGCCGGCCCTGAGGCTCTGAGGTTCCCTCTGCTGCCTCGGACTCAGCGCTCTGGTTTGGGGGATGGGTCCTGGGACCTTCCTTCTGCCTACCCCTTAGGTCTGAGTGATCTTGGGTTCTGGCTTTTGGGGGGCCATACCTTTTGATCCAGGTCCAGGTCCAGGAGGAGGATTCCCGGTGTCTATGCTGTTGTTCGTTTTGAATTTCGGTGCCCTAGGAGCATATAGTTTGAGTTCGGTAGGGAAGGGTTTCCGGAGATCTGAACTTAAGCTTTCTCTAAGCCACCATCTTGACCGGAAGTCATGTGTGTGTGTTTTTAAGTGTAGTTACCTAGTTTTTTATATGTTGTTTCTCACTTGACTATAAGCTCCTAGAGGACAAGGAACATGTTTTTTACTTTTCTTTGTATCACTTAGCACAGTGTCTGGCACTAGGAACTACTTAATAAATGCTTGGCAATTCATTATCTCTGCCACCATACTACATAAGGCAGAGCCTAAGCTAGTGGTGGCAAGTAGTTAGGTGGTGCAGTGGATAGAGTGCCAGACCTGGAGTCAGGAAGACTTGTCTTCTTGAGTTCAAATCTGGCCTCAGACACTGAGATGACCCTGGACAAGTCATTTAACCATGTTTGCCTTGGTTTCTCCTCTGAGCTGAAGAAGGAAATGGCAAACCACTTTAGTATCTTTGTCAACAAGAAAGTCCCAAATGAGGTCATGAAGAGTCAGACAAGATTGAAGAACAGACACGAAGCCAGTGGGGATGGAGCTTGGGAAAGAGGTGAGATGGGGACCAGGGCTATGGGAAGGTAAAAGAAACCACAGATTGGACCCACCAAAGCCCTATCTATCTCCATGCTCTGCTTTCCTTCCCATTCAGGTGCAAAAGTGAAACTGTTGGGTTTGGCTGGCAGAATTGCCTCCTGGTCACTGAATTTTCAGACTCTCAATTACAAATGACCTCAGCTCTGGGCAAACCAACGTGCCCATTTGTCATTTTAATTCTCTGAAAGTTTCCTCTGCCGGGAACAAAGGAGGCAGTAGTTCACTCCCAACATCAGATCTCGCCTAAGCCATCCCTCTCTGAGATCCGGGTCCCTCCTCCTGCCCTCTAACAGCACACAAACCACCCTCCAGCTAGATGAGGCTGCGGGCGTGGCATGGGGAGATGTGGGATGAGAGTTAAGATAAAATAAATCCAAAGCAATTTTAATGGAGGAGAGAGGAAGGATTATATTCTCTTCTCATCTTCCCCAACAGACAGTACAACTCCCTAAAAGAGCAGCCACTTGGACATAAATGGCGAAGGATGGGAGGCTGGCATGAAATTCTACTGCTCTATGGGAAAAAGTCAAGCTGCCTCCTGTCCTCCCTCAGAAACATCTATATGAAGGCACAGAAATGTTCACAGGCATCACAGGAATGTAGATGATAATTTACATTTCAAGAATGAATGCATACATAGGGGTGTATACAAGCAAAAACACACATATAGGTTATTATGTTTCTTCATCTGTAAAATGGGAGTAATAATAACATCCACTTCATAGGCTTGTGAGAATCAAATTATCCATGTGTGTGCAGCCACTGTGACCTTGGCCACCAAGCAAGCCTGTTCCTTTAATTGGAAGAGCCACACTTCGCTCCCAGCTCCATCCCCGCCCCCAATTCCAGCTTAGCAGGAGCCTGCCTGACCAATTAGTATCCATATGGGGATATTTTCTTGGGAACTATTAGAAAGGTGAAAGGGTTTTCTTTGACAGCTTGTTCCTTAGTTTAAGTGCACTTAACCAGTTCCGCAGGCCAGGGAGGTCTCCAGTTATGATTTGATTGTTCTCATTTAGTACCTAGAAAATGGCTTACGGCCTTAGGGGAAAGCGTTCCGGTCCGCAGTTACCAACCAGGTCTCTACAGTCCTCGCTCTCTGCCAAAGGCTCCGCACCGCCCATCCAGCTTGGGGAGGGGAACGAGGGCCAGGCGAGAGCAGGTCTACGTCTCTCCAGAAGGGGGCAGGGTTGTACACACACTGGAGCAGAGGCTGGAAAGCCGCCGTGCATTTTGAAAAATTCCTGTGCTTTTCCATTTGTCATATTTCCCCCCTTCACATGATTTATTCTTAGAGACGACTCGGCGGCATTAATCCAGATGTTCCCCAACTGGCAGTATGTGTTCTCTGGGAATATGTCTTCTATTTCTCCATTGCTCGCTATGCTCTCAATCTCTATCTCTTGTTCCCCCAGAATTCAGTTATTGTTTCTCTCCAGGGAGGCTGGGAGCTTGGGATGCTCTTATTCAGGGTCACTCTGTAATGGGATCCTGGACAGGTTACACTGGGTCAGTCTACACCAGAGTAGGATTTCTCTTTCCTTAACATTCTCCACTCTTTGGCAAAATTTTGTATTATATACAAATATATAATATATTATTATAACATATAAGTTATTATATAATATATTATGTGCATATATAATATATGATAACATATAAGTTATTATATAATATATTATGTGTGCATATAATATATTACTACAACATATAAGTTATTATATAATATATTATAGACAATAATATATTTAAATGGTATAACATTAAAATTATATTAATTAATTAATTATATAAATAAATAATGCATAGTACAAAGATATCTATTATATATATACTACATATGTATAATATGCCCATATAATTTATGTAAAATACATATATACTGATTTCCATGATATATGGCTTTTTATTTTGTGATGAGCCAAGTCATATGTGTTACCAAAAAGACTCAAAGCCTCAGGTAGTAAAAAATTATTAGAAAAGGTTTTCAAACTGTGTGTGTGTGTCAAGCACACACATATATGTGTGTATATTGGAAGGGAAGGGAAATCATTACTTTCTCATTCTAGTCCTTACTTCTAATCCTTTTCTCCACTGTAACAGGTGAAATTAAGTTAAAATAAAGGTCGCAGGACTGTAGATTCAGATCTAGAAAGAGTCCTAGAGGTCATCTAGTGCAATTCTTTCATTTTGACAACTTTGAAGGGGAGAAAATAAATTATAAAAGAATAGAATCATAGGATCATAGAGTGTCTGCATTGGAAAGAGCCTTTTAGTAGCCATCTTATCCAATCTGGACCCAAATTAGGATCTCTTCTACAACATCCTAACAAAGTACCACCTGGCCTTGAATAACTATTCACATAACCCATTATACTTTTGGACAGTTCTGTTAAGAAAATTTCCCTTGTGTTACCAGCAGGTGGCTATTTAAAGCAAGGTTTGGTTGTTTAGGGACTAGTCTATCCACCCTTCTGAACTTCTTTCTTTAATTTCTTAAATGAAGCTACTATTCCCAGACCACACCTTCCTTCTTTCACCAGAAGCAAAGGTTTTCTTTTCTCTACTTGGCTCTACAGCCTTGTCACCTGTTACTTCTACAAACCTGAATTCTTGCCAGTGGAACCACTACTACCATTACCCTCTGCAATGGAGTTTTCTGCTCCAAACCAATGTTTCCCAAACACAGTCATAGGGTTCATTCTGGTCAATACCAGAAGTTCTTCTCTGTCTTATAGAACTTCAGTTCTTGGCATGCATGTCTCCATGTCCCTGAGGCACTTGGGTTATATCAAGCCAAAATTCACTTCTCTGTAATTTCTACCCATGGCTCCTAGTTCTTCCCTCTGGGGCCAATAGAACAAATACTATCCCTTTCCTATGTGACAGCCCTCCAGATATTTGAATACAATTATCATATCTCCCTAAGCCTCCTCAAAGCTAAAAATGCCCAGTTCCTTCAACCAAATCTTGTTTTGCATATTCTCAAGCCCCTTCACCATTCTGGTTGCCCTACTCTGTCCATTCTTTACCTTATCAAGAGCCTTTCTATGATGCAGTGATCAGAATAATAGCTAACATTTACAAACACTTACTATGTGTAAGGCACTGTGCTAAATGCTTTACAATTATTATCTCATTTGATCCTCAAAATACTGAGAATTTCGTTCGCATCCCTTTTTCTTGGTACCCTAAGATCAGTCTTGGGGTTTTGAAAGGAAAGTTTCATCTTGGATTTGAAAACTCATTCTCTAGTGAATTGGGTTTCTGTTCAGCCCACTCCACCCCACCAGATCAGATTAAGAACAAAGCCTGAAGTTTATCTGTATAAGGGGGACATATGCACACTCTGGGATGATGCCAGAAGCCTCATGACACCTGGAAGATGCTTGTCTCCAGTCCCAAATGGCTCCAGGCATCCAGAAGGCCAGCCTCTGACCTGGACTGAGGTCAAGTCCAGCCAATTAGAGAGGTCCAGAAAAGTGACATCATGAAGGGTATAAGTTTTGGATTGAAGAGGGTGCTTTCTCTTTCTGGATAAGGAAACACAAAGAGCAGAGGTATGTCTTTAGGGAGACTTGTGAATCAAGCTCAAGGAAACCATTGGCTAGGCATGGAGGCTTGGGAAGGGAAATAGCCAGTCAATGTGACTGGTGCCTTGTCTTTCTCTGACCTACTCTTTTAATATATTTAATAAATAATTATACATTATGATACAGTCTCCAGAGAATTTTAATCTCAACAGCATGGAGACCTCAAAGGAACTGCTAATAAGTCAGTGATTGAAATAGATTAATTCATTAATCTGTTGGTTAATGTATTAATCAGAAATCTGCTTTCCCATGTGAAAGTTAGGCACCCAAAATCGGATTTCCTATGGGAAAATCAGCCAGCTGTGAGAAAACCCAGAGGTCAAAGTTCAAAAGAACATATGGTTGATGTATGTGAGGAAATGACCCCATAGTACAATGGAGAGCTAACTCTAGTTTAGGTTAAATATAATGTACAATAGACAATATGGTATATCCTGCATGCAAATGCTAATGGCACATCTGGCTTCTGCGAGATAAGGCTTGCTTGCTTTTATCAATAAGACAATATATCATTCATGGTATTATTTAAGCTTACTTTGCATCTTGTACATATGTAACCCTATAAAAACTGTCTAATAACTTCAGTTCAGCGTGTCTTTCACTAGGAAGGATTACCCTGACTAGTAGTTCATTTATTAATCAATAGATCAATAAATAAATAGCAGTTCCATTAATTTGAACTTCTGGGTGTCTGAACTCATTTATGAAGTCACCCCATTTCATGATCAGGGCTATTAAGTTGATTATCATGGATGTTAACATCCCCTCTGGGAGAAGTCATTGCCAAGGTGGAGAGAACTGTCTCAAGGGAGAGTGGGAAGAGTTGAGTATTCAACCAAAGACTGAGGTAGGACTCTTTTGACTTAGTCTGATAGGACACAAGAATATTCCCACTTAGCTCTGACTCCCTTGCTATCCTATGGCTCTTTATAAATAGAAATCCGACTAAGGAATCGCATTCTCCTTTTTGTCATTCTTCTGTCCCTCTTTTTTCTTTGGTATGACAACTTTCTTCATGATGGCAGATGGAGGTAACTGCAATATTGTTTAACTTCCCCTATATGTTTGTGTCAACTTAATTTTGGGGAGTCCCAAGTTTGCCTCTGTCCCTTGGGAACTTGCCTTTAGGGGAAGTCCCAAAATGACCTTGTCTTAGACTAAACATGGGATCACCAAGCATCCATTAAGTGTTCTGAATAGGAGTGATAGAAATGCTCAAATCCTCAATCATCCTTTTTGTCTTAGAAGTCTCCCCCACTGTATCAGAGATCCATTCCCAAGAAGACCCAATACTTGGCAGGAACCATCCTTTTTGTAAGTTAGGTCACCCCCTGATCCTCCCCAGCTTCAGGCTACAGCCTCTTTCGCAAGTCTGTTTGTAATCTGTCAATGTATGTTTGCTGTACTATATTCCCCCCAAAATATATAAATCCCCAAGTTCTATTATTTTTTGGAGAATCATCTTAGGTTGTGATTCTCTCAGAGACACTGTCCCCAGAGCCCCAGAGTTTTGACTCTGTGTGGTATTTAGCTCTTGGCTCGGTGTGGTGGGCAAATATTAAAGACTTGTCTCTTTTCCTTTTGAAAGATTTGGTTTTATTACTACTTTAGTGGTTCTTTGTTTTTCCAAGTTGACACTTGTAAGGTATAAGCTACCTCCATTAGATCTTGGATAAGTATTTGGGGACTTGTTATAATTTATAACATATATTATTTATGTAGTTTATAATACATACATATATTATCTTATTTGGGGAGAAGGTGATTAATACATTATTTCAGTGACTTATTTAAAGCATTCTTAAATGCTTAACCTAGCCATATATCCTATACCAAGTCTATTATTGTTCTAAAATAGTATGTACCATGTTGGAACATTATATGTTGGATTGAGGAAAGACATTTTCTGGTTTTGGATGTAGAACCATAGGGAATGGAGGCACATCTGTAAGGAAATAACTTAGACCCCTCCTGGCATAAGTGCTTTGATAAGGGTTGGAACACTGACCCTTTTCCTTTTAATATGACTCATGCACTATGTAGAAATTGCTGTGAGGATCTTGCCACCTTCATGCTAGGGGTAACAGTGTATTCCTCTTTTTGCACATACTGGTATCCTAATGTAACTATCCAAACTCCTGAGGATAGCTTCAAGAAGTTCTCCACCCTAGCACCCCCTTTCTGACAATCACACTCATAGTCTTTGCTGAAAACTTTACTTGAGGCTGGGCTCAGACCAGGTAGGCTAGCATCCTGCAATAGTTCCTCTGAATGGGGAATTAATGCTACCCAAATGCTAAAATTCATAGACAGATCTATTTGTGCCCCTTCAGGGTTCAGGTTCATCTGTGCCCACCACATGGTGCCCCTAGCTTCGCAGACCAGTGCCCCATTTTATGCCCCAGGTTGATCACCTAAAGAATCTTTTAAGTCAGTAGTTTTAACTACATCCTGTCTTAGTCCCTGCATCAACTATGGGGAATGTACTTTGGGCTTCCTGGATCTCCATGTATTTTTATACCAGAATTCCCTAACTCCTTATCCTACAGAAGAACACAGGATAAAAAGGAGCTCGTGGGACAGTTTCCTCAGAAGACCACAAAACTGACAGTCCCCTGGGTGGGGCACTTAAGCCATGAGGTCATACTGAACAACCTGATCGTAGCAATTGAGAGAATTTCCAAAGTGACAGCCATGGGTCTTGAGGATCCTCAGGAGTCTTTGGATTCCCTGGCAAATGTGGTGATGGACAATAGAATTGCCTTAGACTATCTGTTAGTGGCAGAAGGCAGAGTTTGTATGGTTCAGAATACTTCTTGTTGTGTCTATATCAATAACTCCCACAAAGTAAAGGTACAAGTCCAAGAATTACATGAAGTGTCCACTTGGATGGCGGATACACATGGAAAACTGTTTCCTGGCTCGTCCTCCTGGACATCCTGGTTATATTCCTTACTTGCCCCTATTGATCTTGATATGTGAACCTTGTACTTGTAACATTGTCATTTCTCTAGTTGCTTCTGTGGTGAAAGCCCTCATGGGAGTCACCGAGATGCCATTGCAACCCCTGCAATCTTTCCAGCCTGAACCCCTGGATGACGCCTATAGCCATTACTTCTCTCTGACTCCTAAGGATAGGCAGGGGCAGCTCTACAATGGTTCTCAGCTATGAAGAAGCTACAGAAGACTGAGACCATTGCCCCTTTCCCCCTTGAAAACTAGAGAGGGAGGGAAATGGCATGGGACATTGTACCCCCAAATTACAGAAGTATTTCAGACCAAACTGTAAGCAGGAAAATTCCTTTGCTCTCTTACATCCTTGTGACTACTAACCCTAAACATCTGATAACTCTTGGTAAGACCCTGAGAGGATTATCCTCCTTGGATCACCCTTTAGGTTTTGATTTTTTTTTCCACTTGAATTAGTTTATTTAGTAATCACATTAATTCCCTCCCTCCCCTTCACCCACCCTTCCCGCCCTTTAGGTTTTGAGATGGACACAGAGATACACCTCCAGGCTATGCCTTGATACCATCAGGTTGTATCTAAGACATATATATGTCCCCTGAACTATGAGGGTCACCCTCTAAGTCTTCAGGCTGACCCCGGTCAGATGACCAACAGCCCTCACCCCCAAACCCTGCCACCCACTGTGCCTGAGTACATGCTCCAAGGAAGTCACGTATAGCCCATTGTAAGAGTATAAAGACCCCAGAATGGATGTCCTCCAGGAGGCAGCTTTCCATCTATGCTGTCCTCCTGGCCAGATTCAACATTACCTTCTAAATGAATAGATTTCTCTTTTTGATTTTAAGCTAAGTTTTGGAGTCTTGCATTCTTGCAAAGGATACCCTTCCCAAGCCCAGGAGGTTCATCTCAAGCTCCCCCACAGCAACATCAGGAACCTATATAACATTTGTTTTCTGTGCCAATGAATGGCATTTGCCACATTAGGGCACTTGCCCTTTCTCCTGAGAAAGAATTAAGGCTGCTTCTTATTCTGACTCCAGTTTTGTCATTTGAGTGGCTGGTCATTTTTATTCCACTCAAACCCCTACATTTTGAACCCCAATCCTAAATTTGTTTTGAATTGTTCAAGATTATTTAGAATATAAGCTATACAACTGTGGGGTTTCAGGACAGTGCCAATTTGCACTGGTACTCCCTAATAGAAAATTCCTTACATGAATGAAATTAAATCCAGTATCCCCAAAATTAAAATGATTTATTTCAGCCTAATTTTTTCCCTCTTCTACAAGACAGCAAGCTCTTTGAAGACAAGGACGTGTGTTATTTAACTTTGCATCCTTCATAGAACTTAGCAGAGAACCTCGAAACTAGTAAGTAGTCAACAAATGTTTATTGAATGAATGAATCCAATATTCCCTGATTCATAGAACCCCTCTGAAAAGCAGGGCTTGCTTTTTGCATTTTTTTAATGAATTCTTGTATTTGTTTGGGAATGTTAATGACCTGTGTTTTGTACAGAACTCCAGGAAATTTAGAGTGGACAGTTGGTATTACTCTTGCGTGTCTAAGGTCCCAAATCAAACCCTTGATCCCTATTCCCTTAATAACCCTGAGCACACATTTTACAAAAAAAAAAAAAAAAGAAATGCTTCTCTATTTTTCTGGGGAAGAATTCAAATTCAAGTTCATGGAAACTCCTGGAGAGAGACACAGTTTAGTAATGATGGCTCCTGCCCCATCTGGACTTCCTCATTCACCCTGGAGTTCATCTTTCTTTGTGTCTTAGCTGATGGTTTTCTTACTTTAATAAGATTTGGCTTTTTTTTTAGTTTTGGGTTTTTTTTTTAATAAGAACTAAGGGCTCAGATCCACAGTACTTGAATCACAATGGTGAATCAGGGAATAATTGCAGAGGTTCCTTCCAAGAGCCTTTAGACCAGGGACATTGTTGTCTGGGTCTGAAAACATGATAATGAAATAAACCATCCCTAGTGATTTCCTGAAACAACTAATCTGGCTAAGATAAGTCCTCTCTGTTTTTCTTAAAACATTTCAAACAAACAAACAAACAAAAGCCATTCCACAACACCCTTCACCTTTCCTGGTCTGGCAGCCCTCTCTGTCTAGACATTTCCCAAGTATTTATCACTCTGGTGACTCTGCTAGTAAAAGAGCCCGGATGTTAGGGGCTTGCTCTGTCCCCTCCTAAAACAGGACTGCATTAAGTGGGAAGGATTTCCATGCACAGTTTCATTCTTTCCTAACAGCATTTAAGTGTCAAATAGACCCCTTCTGTGTCTATTACTCTGCTAGGCTCTGAGGAGCAGAGCTTTGAGTAGGGCAGAGGGACCCGGCATATAGTCCTATAGAGCTTTGCCCTAGTGTTCTCCAGATAGAGGAGGCTTAGTTTAAAGAGTCTTAATAACACTTGCAGCAACAGCATAGAACCCACTGCATTTATCACTTAGTTAACAAAAATAACTAATTAAAATAAGAAGCTACCAGATGGCAGACTGGGGTAACTTGCTCTGAGTACAATTCACAGATTTGCTGAAGTCAGTGACAAAGATATGGAAGCTGGAGGTCTTGACTTTCAGGAGTCCCTGGAGGGCAGTGGTGTAGTTGAGGAAACAAGAAACGCACCTAAGGAATAATTTCTGTCTGTTTGTTGGTTAGTAATAACAAAGGGTAGTTCCTTTGAGACAAGAAGATTCTAATCTGAGTACTGGAATACCTATCAGAGAAGGAGGAACAGGGTTTAAGTGTATTTGGGAGGCAGCTGGAAGGTACAGTGGATGGAATGCCAAGCCTGGAGACAGGAAGACTCCTCTTCTGGAGTTCAAATGTGGTCTCAGATACTACTAGCTGGGTGACCCTGGGCATGTCACTTAATGCTGTTGACCTCAGTTTCCTTATCTGTAAAATGAACTGGAGAAGAAAATGGCAAATCACTCCAATATCTTTGCCAAGAAATGAGTTTGAGAAGAACTGGATATGAATGAACAAACAAACAAAAATAAAGACAATCAGGAGTTTGTAGAAGAAATCAATGGAAGATGGAAAATCCAGGGAAGGCTTTGAGGAGGAGGAAGGACTTGAACAAGGCCCTGAAGAGATAAGCTTTGGAGTGGTGGAGAGCAGAAGGAAAGGCATTTCAGGCAGTAAGAAAAGCATGAACCAAGGTCTATCTGGGAATGAATATTGTATATTTGGAGGACAATGAGGAGACCAACATCATAGGGTAGAAGTTACCTATTAGATAGTATTCTAGTACATTTCTGTCTAAGGAAATACACACCTCTCTCTTTTTCCTTCTCTCTCTCTCTTTTTCTCTCTCTCTCTCCTCTTTCTCCCTATTTCTTTCTCTCTTTCTCTCCCTCTTTATCTCTGTCTCTGTTTCTGCCATGCTGTCTCTCTGTCATTCTCTCTGTCTCTCTCTTTCACACACACATAGAAGGAACCTGCTAATATACACTTTAGGGATGTTAAGGCAAAAGAGAAGCAGCCCATAGAGGGCTGGTGCCCCAGCTCTGAGAACAGAAGACCTGGGTTCATAGCCTTTCCCTAATGCTTACTATCTATGTGACCTTGTACAGGTATATAACCTCTCTAGACCTCAGTTTCATTTGTAAGACAGGGAGGTTTTAGCACAATTCCTAGCATATTCAGGTGTTTCTCAGATGCGTTCAACTCTTTATGACTCCATTTGGGGTTTTCTTGACAAGGATACTGGAGTAGTTTGCCAGCTGTTTCTCCACCTGATTTTATAGATGAGGAAACTGAGGCCAACAGGGTGAAGTGATTTGCCCTAGTAAGTGTCTGAGGCCAATTTGAACTCAGGAAAATGTCTTCCTCACTCTAGGCTCTGTGCTCTATCCACTGTGCCATCTAGCTGCCCCTATGTCCAGGCACATAGGAAGTGCTTAATAAATATTTATCAACTTGACATTGGGGACTCCTTAAAAGGATGTCCAAAATGGGGCAAGATTAACCAGCAAAAATATCTTACTTTTGAGAACTACTAGAATAATTTTAGTAATCCCAAATTTGTGTCTTATTTGTAAAATGAAGAAATTATTTGCACTATCTATCTCACAGGGTTACTGTGAAGACCATGCTAGATGTATGTATGTAAATCTTGTGAGTTCCCAGTTACCCAACTCAAAAACCAAGATGTCACCATTGACTCCTCATCCAATGTGTTACATAGTCCTGGCATTTCTACCCCTAAAATATCTCACCCCTAAAATAAGTCACCATTCTGTCCTTTGAGATCGTCACCATCCTCATCATCTCACACATAGACTGTTAAAAAAACACCTTATCTTCTGTCTTAGAATCAAAATTAAGTATTGGTTCCAAGGCAGAAGGGCTGTAAGGGCTAGGCAGTTGAGGTTAGCTGACTTGCCCAGGGTGACCCATTTAGGAACCCAGGACCTCCCATCTCCAGGCCTGGCTGAGCCATGTGGCTTCTCCTCACACCTGGACCATTGACATAGCTTGCTAGTTGTTCTCCTTGCCTTGCCTCAAGTCTCTGAGCTTCAGGCCATCCTCTCCACTCAGATGTCAAATGGATCTCTCTAATGTATAGATCTGACCATGTCACTCCTTTATTCAATAAAATTCAGGGGGTCGTATTTTCCCATCAAGGACCTGCTAATAGTGAAGTTTGGAAAGGCTGAACTCAATTTGTATGGTTTAACCTACCTGGATCTCTGTCTGCTCATCTGTAAAATGAGGAGGTTACACTAGATGTCCTTGAAGGTCCCTTCTAGCTCTACATGATTATCCCTTGATCCAATTTTCATCACAAGATGATGAGGTTTTGTTTGTTTATTTGGTTTTGGCTTTAGCAACTTATGAGGACCATCCACTAAGATATGGAGGAGTCCAGTCCCCACCATTGAAAATGGCACCCATACAAACAAGAGCTCTATTGTTAGAAATCTTGAAGGAAGGCAGATTTACTGTCTGCTATGAAAATGGGGATACAAAATCCCCTTCAATCAAAGCAAGGAGGACTTGGCATACGAGGATAGACAAGCTTGGGCACTGCAAGTGGCGAAGATGTGTTTGGCTGCTCTATCTTTTACATTTCATCAGTCATCTTATTCAGCCAACATAAACCGATTTATTTAAAATGTATTCTAATCTTCACTAAGGGACAGCATTCTGAGCCAGTCTGTGGCTTTTGAGGAGTGAGCTAAGCGATTTCTGAAAGTACGCTGCTAGACTTCCTAATTATTAGGAATAATCATAGGAATACATATACAAATATATGTGTCTGTATGTATAGATAAGCATATGCATACATATATACACACATGTATATGTACACCTGTACAGATGCATACATACACATATAATTTAAATATATTTATCATATATTAAATTATACAAAATTTACTGTCAGAACGAACAAGATAATATATTTAAAGTTATGAGTGCCCTTGGTGGCTACCAAGTGCCATTGCCTAATTCTTTTATAGATGAAGAACTGAGGCCTATAGAGGTTAAATAATAACCAGAACAGATATTTATACTTTTTAAAAAATATAACATTTATACACTTTAAGGTTTACAAAGTATTTTTACACATATGCATTACTGTATTTAATCCTCCCAATAATCCTGTGAAGTCAGTACTCTGACCTCATGTAATAATCACATTTACTATTATTATCCCTATTTTACAGATGGGAAAATTGAGACTGACAGAGGTGAAAGTGATTTACCCAGAGTTACACATCAAGTGTTTTATGCAGAATTTGAATACAAGTTTTTCCTCTCTTCAAGCTCAATGCTTGATGGCTACAAAGAAAATCCTTCAGTATCTTTAAGACTCCCTAGGCCTTGTTATCCATCCAGCTATCCATTGAACCCTTAGGACCTTCAGTCTTTTTCATCCACTCTGCAGCTGAATCGTCTTCTATGTGTTGTTCTTCCAATTAAAAAGGGAACACTCACTTTTTCTACTTATTTTCCTAGCAATTAGCACAGTGCTTGGTACATAGTTATTGTTGATGATCAGTCATATCCAACTCTTTATGACCCTGAGCTATCCACTGTGTTTTCTTAGCAAAGATATTGGAGTGGTTTATCATTTCCTTCTCCAGTAGATTTTTTTGTCAATCAGAGGTTAAGTGACTTGTCCAGGGACAAACAACTAAGAAGTGTCTGAGAGTAGATTTGAACGCAGATCTTTCTAACTCCAGACCCAGTGCTTTAAACCACTTTAACCATTCTTGGCACATAGTAAGCCCCTAATAAATGCCTTTCTTATTTCCTCCTTCCCTCCCTCCCTCCCTCCCTCCATTTGCCTCTCTCCCTCCCTCTTACTCTCCCTCCCTCCCTCCATCTCTCTCTCTCACTCTCTCACTCTCTCTCTGTCTCTCTCTCTCTCTGTCTCTCTCTCTCTGTCTCTCTCTCTCTCTGTCTCTCTGTCTCTCTGTCTCTGTCTCTGTCTCTGTCTCTCTCTCTCTCTCTCTCTCTCTCTCTCTCTCTATCTCTTTCCTCTTACCTTCCATCTTAGAATCAATACTGTGCATTGGTTCTGAGGTAGCAGAGAGGTAAAGGCTAGGCAATGGGGGTTCAGTGACTTGCCCAGGATCACACAGCTAGGAAGTATCTGAGGCAACTTTTGAGCCCAGGAACTCCTTTTTCCAGGTCTGGCACTTTATCTACTGAACCACCTAGCTACCTTTTATAGTTTTCTAATAGTTTGGAACAGTATTACATTTTTATTCCTTTTTCAGGACCTAGGCCAGCAAGGTTTTCCTTCTCCAATTCTTTTCCATACTGAGAGTTGGCAGTTTGATGCTGCTTCTATACAAAAATAGAGAAAATTTTCCTCCCTGGTAAAATAAAGGGTCAGCCTGTCTCTGTAGGATTACAGAAAACAGGATTTATAATAGGTTCAAATTGCTTTTGGATAAATTGAGAAACCTATTGAGTGTACAACCTGCCCATGCCCACAATCCCACAATGTTAGCCAAAGAACCCAATGCAACATTAAGTTTGCCAGGTGGGATATTGGATAGAGTTGCTGGACCTAGAGACAGAAGGTCCGAGTTCAAATTTGGATTAAATACGTATTAGCTGTGGACAGGTCCCTTAACTTATCGGCCTTGGTTTCCTTACCTGTAAAATGAAAAAAATACCTACCTCCTGGGATCATTGTGAAGATCAAAAGAGGTAATATTTATAAAGTGTTTAGTACAGTACCTAGTACATATTAGTCCCTCAAGAAGTGCTTTCTTCCTTCTCTAATTCAAGATAGCTAGGTTCTCAAATTCTGCCTTTAATCAGTTGCAATATGTTGTTTTGGTTGAAGTAAGTGAAGAAAATCCAGCCTCACACAAATGAATTGAAAAAGGGAAGAATATTTTAATCTTAATATTATTATTAAAATAGTTTTGATCCAGAGAACTTCCTGAAAGGTTCCTCGGGACTCCCAGGGGTCTATAGACCACACTTTAAAAAACCACTGCCTTATATCATAATCCAAATAATAAATGCAAGAATCAGTAACAGGAAAAATGCTCCTTTACAGATCACTCATAGGGTGATAGAGAGGCACATTGTAGGTCTGAGTAGGCTACAGCACATTAATCATCCCTTCCCCCCTTAAAAAACTCCATAAATAGGACAAAAGATATCATCAGAGAGATATATATCAGAGACCAGAAAATAAGATAAGTCAGGCATGTAGTGAGAGCAAGTGATCACCAATGAACAGCTCCTGAATGCCAGGAATTCCCTGTACAATGTCTCTTACACTCTAGTATACAGGTTTCTTGATTTTCTCCAAACATCTGATTTCTTTTCATGTAATCAGAGCTCACTTAAAGGAGGGAGGTCTTCAGGATGTGAAATAGCTTTTTCACTAGAAAGGATATCCAACACTCAGCTTATCTGCTAATGTTTTTTAATCCCTAGGTAAGAAATATTAAAGCATTTGCAATGAATATTTTTTATCTTATTTTTTCCCTAATTGAATGTAAACACAATTTCTAACATTTCTTTATTTTTAATCGGAGTTTCAAATTCTCTCTATTCCTACCTCTCCTCCTTCCCTGCCTTCCTGAGACAATAAGCAATCTGATATAGATTTTACATGTGCAATCATGTAAAACATTTTTCCATATTAGTCATGTTCAGTCTGGTTCTGGTTCAGATTCCAAGGAGGAGACACACATGGTAATGCAATACACAAGAGGTACTTTATTCAAGCTATAGCTTGGGCCTCCACAAGAAGTGGAAGACCCCAAGCATTGCATCAGTCTGGTTTATCTAGTGGGACTGGGATGGGGGTCGTCTTGAGATCCAGGCACCAAAAGTGAAGACACATCAATCTTAGTCCCAGATGTTTCCTTTTTAACATATGGTGAGCCAATGACCTAGGACAGGTCAGTGAAACCTGAAGACTTGAGATAACATATGGCAGTACATAAATAAGGACATGGTAGTTTTAGTTCTTGGGGACAAGGGGCCCCATTAGGGTGTTGTCTGGAGGGCAAGTTCCTATGATACCAGTATTTTTCTTCATTCCCCATTTCTTTTAGGACAATGAGGAATCCTACTCATAGGGATAGTGTCCTCATAGGGGCATGGATGTCGTTTAGGGGCAGGTATTGCTGCCTTAGGACCATGAGTTGGACTGTGTTAATGTGCTCTTTTACAAAGCACACAAGTCTATTAATAATACAAGGGCCAAAGGTCAGCAAGATAACGAGGATGAAGAGGAGACCCAATAAAGTTGAAATAAGGGTTGTAAGCCACGGGGATTTTTGAAAGAGCTGCTCATACCAGGATCTCTGGGCCTTTTGTTCTTTCTTCCTGATGGCCAGGTCTTCTCGTAATTTTATCATGGAATCCCTAACTAGACCTGTGTGGTCTGCATAAAAACAGTACTCTTCTCCTAGAGCAGCACAGAGTCTACCCTGTTGGAGGAATAGATGATTTAGCCCTCTCTGATAAAGACCTTTGCTGTTATAGAGTAAGACCTTAGTAAAAACAGTCACCAGTAAGCAGAGATCAGGGTTGGAGTCTAAGGAGCCTTTAGCTACACAGGGGGTCAAACCTGAGGATGCACACAACCATCGGGCGCCTTCCAGTGGGAGAAGGTATTTATTGTCACTAGGAGTCACAAGGATATAAGGGAGCAAAGGAACCCCCCTGACAATAGTCTGCCTAAGTTTCCAGGGGTACAATGCCCAGATCATCTCTCCCCTCTTCAAATATCTAAAGGAAAAGGGACAATGGTCTCAATAGTCTGTAGCTTCTTCAGATCTGAGACTGGTTGTAAAGCTGTCCCTGCCTATTGTCAGGAGAGGTATTGACTGTAGGCAATGTCCAGGGCTTCAGGCTGGAATAGTTGCCAAGGTTATAGTGGCATCTGGGTGACTCCCAGGAGTGCTTCTACCCTAGAAGCAACTAGAGAAGTGACAAGGTTACAAATGCAAGGTCCACATATCCCACAGGGGAGAAGCCAAAACTTGAACAGGGAGGGAAAGGCTGTGGACATATGGTCTTTAGAGGTGTGTTCTCAGTGAATGCCTGGGTCCTAGATAGGTGGGAACCTGCTAGGAGATCTGAAGGATGTTCTGCAACTGCTTCCCCCCATTGGCAAACAGGTCACAAGGGGGAGAGTCAGCCCCTAAGAAAGAAGTGTAGAAACCAGGACTGGGGAAAAAATTAGAACACCAGATAGAAACAGAGAAAATTAGTACAATAGTAATTGATATTACACATTTGCATTAGGGAATCTTAGCCAACAGACTTCTTCAGAAATCATCTTCTGACAGGAATAGATACCTTTAGGAAATTGGATTCCTGAGTTGTTTGCAGAGTTGGTATGTGGCATTTCTATTAAAGAATATCCTTTTGCAAAGTACACATTAACTATAAAAATCTATAAACACTTGAGCAACAATGTTTTACAGATGTATTCCTTTACCCCAGATTCTGGGGGAAATTCAAGAAAGCTTTGAGCTATATTTCCAAGCTCAAGATCCAAACTTCAACTGTGGTAAATTAAGGCTACAAATACAAGCCATCTATTAATAAACTTCACCTACTTTTCAAAGTATGTTCCCTAATAATTTAAGAATTTTCAATTATTAACCTAATAGGTTGTTTGGGGAAATGGAAACTTTAATTTTACAATTTGCATTATGTGCTGATTATGGGAATTTGTCACAAAGGAAAAGGCCGACAGGGAAAATATTTCCTCATGTCCCAAAGGACACACAGTGAGGGCTTCACGTACAGGCCAAAGCTATCACTGGCTCATGCTATCATTGTATCACTCAAGGATTAACAGCCATTGTTGTTCAGAAAAGGTCCATTCCCAAATGAGCCCAAAATATGCCTCTGTAACCATCCCAGGATGTTCTCTGTCCTTTGTGTACTTTGTCACCATTAGATCCCAGAAGCCTTCTTTTTCCTTAAAATACAAGTCTTACCCATTACAGCTCAGAGAAATTCTGCTTATCAGCAGTCCAGAAACAAATTTCCATACCCTCAAACCTTTCATATCCCTACAAGGCTGATCACTCAATTATTCTTATGTATTTTGGCAATAATTTACATGTCACACTTTAGTCACAAAATCTGAAATAAAGAACATGAGTGCTGAATTGAGTAGCTCCATAGTAATATAAATCAGGACTGTATCATCTCTTGGACCTAGGCCATCTGAAAGACTAAGACAGGGCCATATAGGAATCACTTCAGGGTAACTGTCCAGAGAAATTAAAGAATCACATATGATTTTTCAACAACACATACATTAATTCTAGAAATTATCCCTAGGTCAGGGATCCAATTATAAGAGTAGAAAGAGTAGAACATCTATCTGTTCTCTTTCACCTCCCAATGTGTCTCCCTCCCTCTCTCTCTCTCTCTTTCTCTTCCTTCAAAACCCTCTGCTTAAAAAGCTAAGCAAGATTTCCATTCTTTCTTCACAAATCTGCATACTCAAGCTTTATGAGCTTTAGATCAAAGTTCCTTTCTTCTGAATTCAAATCCAATATTCCTTTATCTTCCCACATTTTCTGACTTGTTCAATTGCTAATTGGTAACCCAAAAGAATTCTGATTTAAAGGATTGAATTATTGAACCACTGCATCTTTAGCATAGTGCTCATCAATTATAAATTTTTGATCATTTTAATAGCAAGTCACATAACAATCATAAAATTCTGAGCAAGCATTTTTCACATATATGCCATTTTTAACATCCTACCCACTCCTTGGCTACTGTTTGCAACATATATCTTTATACAGGTCAAAATGTAATCAAAATATCAACCAACATATTCCCAAAGTTCGTGTGAGGTTGCTTATCAATTACATATCATTCAACTCATTTTATCATTCTGGACACGGAATGTTTGCATTAAGATTCCACAGCTTCAAACAAGCTACTTGGTCAGACAGGGCTGGCAATGTTTGCTTGTTTGAGCATCTTTAAATCTCTGAAGTATACAATAAAAATATACTCATCTTTAAGTTCTATCACACAGTGGTTGTCAACTCTGTGAGGTCCCTATTTTAGTCGCTAAGTATCAGTGTGGAACAACTATAAGCACTTCTTTCTCCTTCCTGTGTGCAAGGAAGGGGTTAATAGCTTGTGAGCAATTTATCCTAAGGCTGCTTGTCAGATTTAAGTTTTATTAATTACAACCTTGTCCCATCCTTCTTTTAACAAGTAAGCTTACTACAATTTACAATTTTGAATGCATCAAACCTCCTTCATAATAATTTACTCTCAGTGGATTTTAGTTTGAACTCCACAACTTCCAAATAACTTTAAGTCTTTTAGCAAACTTTCAGTGTGTAACCAAACTGAAGTTCAAAGCATTTCCCTGCACTCCTCTCAAACCTGTCTAAAGTAGAATAGAACCTCCAGTTTAGTTTTCTTTTAGCTCAAAACATTACTACATACCTGATTAAATTCCATCAACATTATTCCAATTTATAATTTGTTGTATCTATTTCACACTAGAATTCATAGTATCAACTAGTATCTCTATCCATTACTCTTATTTCTTCTGGCTTCTCCTCTTTACCATTATTGTAAGTAGAGAAAAGGTACTGTAATGAATTGCATTTAATCCTCATGACAAGCCCTTCTTGATTTCAGGGCTGGTCAAATTTGTCTTATACTGTTTGCATATCATATACCTTTAACCTATTTAGGTGGAAAACTTAATTCTCTTCATAGTACAAATGCACACATAATTTGTATTCATTCATTACTTTCCAGGGATTTGTATCTGAATACATGTTCATCTCTAGATCACAAATTCCTTCCTATACATTGTGCACATTTTAAAAAATCAATTCATATAACCTTAGTCAAAGTCAACACTGTTTAGAAATTCCCTCTTTTGCAAAATACCAAATTCTTAGTACTTGTATTATTAAATCCCATGCACAGATTAGCCACTTTAAAAATTTCTTGTGTGTCATATGATTTCTTGTTGCTAGTTCTGACAGCACATATATTAAAATAAGATCTGATTTGAAAATTCCCAAGTTTAAATTCTAGAATAAGTTCTTCTCAACAATATAACAACTTTTTCTGGATGACGTTTACATCTATAAAGTAGCCAGTACAATTCTATCCTTACAGAATAAATAAAACTCTGTGTCAGGCTTGCTATCAATCACATTTAGACAATTCTCAAATTCACTGAAACCATATTATGCATTGCAAGGTCTAACAAAACAAACTTCTAACCATGAGTTTTGTTGTGCTCAATAAAATCTGGCTAACATTTCACATTTAACTGACAAACAGTATGTATGGCAGTACATAAATAAGGACATGGTAATTTTAGTTCTTGGGGACAAGGGGTCCCATTAGGGTATTATCTGGAGGGCAAGTTCCTATGATATAAGTATGTTTCTTCAGTCATTTTGTGGAAGAGATCTCAAAAAAAAAAGAAGAAAAAAATGAAATATAGTATGCTTTGTCTGCATTCCAAGTCCATCAGTTCTCTCTTTGGAGGCAGATGGAATTTTTCATCATGAGTCTAAGATTGTCTTGGAGCACTGTATTGCTGAGAAGAGCTAGATCATTCATAGTTGTTCATCAAGCAATATTGCTGTTACTGTGTACAATATTCTTCTGGTTCTTCTCACTTCACCTTGCATCAGTTTGTGAGTCTTTCCAGTTTTTTCTGAAAGCGTCTTGCTCAACATTTCTTCTAGTACAATAATATTTCATTTACAATCATATACCACAACTTGCTCAAGCCATTCTCCAATTGATGGACATCCTCTTTACTTTCCAGTTTTTTGACACCACAAAAAAGAGTTGTTATAAATTGTGTGTACAAATAGGCCCTCTCCCCCATCTTTTTTAAATTTCTTTGGGATACAGATCTAGCAGATATAATGAATTTTTGAAAGCTCAATCTTCTGTTTTAAAATCAATACTAAGAGTAAGGAAAGAACATGAATCTTGTAATCATGGGGAAATATTCTAAATTTAATTCATTAAATAGAATTTTCCAAATTTAAAAAAATGCCCAATTAAAAAATAAATAATATCAATGCTAAGTACTTTATTGGTTCCAATGGAGAAGAGCAGTAAGGGCTAGGCAACTGGGGTTAAATGACTTTCCCAGGGCCACCCAACTAGAAAATATTTCACATTAGATTTGAACCCAGGACCTCCTATCTTCACACCTGGTTCTCTCTTGACTGAGCTACCTAGCTTCCCTTATGATGAATTTTTTAAAAATAAAATTGAATTAAGAAATTCTGTTGGTAAAGCTCACTCTTATCATCATTATCAGAACTGAACTTCTTGGTGTTTATGAATAATAGCTATGAGGAAGATGTGATTCATTAAGTTACCATGTTTATTTTTTTATGGCTCATATTTATGCCTTTTAGGGCTCAGGGAATGGGAAAGAGCAATAAAGGAGAACAGGAATTTAACACTACAAGGCAAAGGAAAAGAGAGTTACATTTGCCAACAGAACCAGTTTCCCAACCTTAAGTGGGGAAGGGGAAGGAAATATACATTTATTAAGTGACTACTGTGTACCAAGCACTGTTCTAAGTGCTTTTCAGATATGATTACATTTGATAGCATCTGGGAGAGAAGCCTAGGGCATTCACACATACTGGAAGCAGTGTAGTTTTATACCTACAGTGTTGGATATAGAAGCAAGCAAATCCGAAGTTCATTTGCTATTTCCACCATTTATTATTATCATGGATGGACCTTATAGCAGAATATAAATTTTGCTTACTGGTAGTATAATGCTACCAACCAACTCTCTGTGGCCTTAACTAAAGATTTCCCCCCCCCAAAATTAATAAGAATTCACATTTAAATGATGATTTAAGGCTTACAAAATGTTTTCTTTATAATAACCTTGCAATGTAGGTAGATAATACAATCATTATTTCCATTTTACAAATCAAGAAACTGAGGTTCAGAGTGTTTAAGTGGCTCAGTCACATAGCTAGTAAGTGTCTGAGGCAGGATTCAAATCTAGGTCTTGGGGAAGCTAGGTGGTATAGTGGATAAAGCCTCAGGCTTGGAGTCAGGAAATCTCTTCCTGAGTTCAAATGTGACCTGACATTTAATAGCCACATGACGCTGGGCAAGTCACTTAAGCCTGTTTGCCTCAGTTTCCTAATCTGTAAAATGAACTGGGGAAGGAAATGGCAAACCACTCCAGAGTCTTTGCCAAGAAAACCCAAAATGGGGTCACAAAGAGTTTGAAGCAACTGAACAAGAACCCTAAGCTTGGAAAGCTTTGCACTGTGCCAAGATATATACAATAATTAGCCTCTGAATAAAATTCTCCCTTTGATTCAAGAAATAACCTTTTCCAGTAACGAGATAAGATGATTTGACTCCAGCATTTCTCCCATTTAAATAATTACTTTGATTAGTTCTCTAATTCTGTACGGGTGACTTATCTTCCTGGGGGTAATTAAGTTAGAACAGACTTTTTGATTCTTGAGCTCTGTGAGGAAGAAGAGTGCTTCTTGAACCCCAAGGTGAGTCCTTATATGATCTTGTCACCTTGAAGTGAAGTCACAGGAGCTCAACATGATCTTTGGGATCCAGCCTCCCCATTTCACAGATGAGAAAACTGAGGCTCAGAGATGTAGTGTGATTTGTCCTGGGTCAATTGGCACAGTGGAAAAAGCAATAGACTGGAAGTCAGGGAACCTGGCTTTGAATCCTAGCTGCGGCAATTAGGAGGCATAATGATGGGTAGAGTGCTGTAGTTGGAATCAGGAAAACCTGAATTCAAATGTGGCCTCATATATTTAGTTGCTGTGTGCCTCTGGACAAGTCACTTAGCTTCAGTTTCCTCATCTATAAAATGGGGAGAATAACAGCACCTACTTCCCAGGGTGGTTGTGAGAATCAAATGAGATCATTGTAAAGTGCTCACCATAGTGCCTGCTATCGAAATGTTGGCTATTATTATTAATCTTCGTGACCTCGGGGACATTGCTTAATCCATCTGGGCTTGGTTTCTTCATTTAGAGAAACAAGATTTCTTCCAGGTCTAAACTTCTCATTTTATGATTTTTTGATCAAGTACCAGGGCTGGAACTGAATGACTGACTAAGTGAGCTATTTGAGGCGGTCTTGGAAAGAGTCAGCCATATATCCTCACAGAAGGGTAGCAAAGGGACTGTTTCTGTACATTATCAGTCAGGCTTGTGTCCCGAAAAGCAATTGGTAGATGCTAAGCACTGCTGAGAACATGTCCCAATATGGCAATTTGCTTTTTTTATGCATCTAAAATTCTATATTTGTTGCTGATTGATATGACCATCCATGTAACTGGCACTTGTTTTTTGGATTGTTGTTGCTCATACTTGTTAGTCCCTGGAAGACAAAGAATTTCAGAGTCCTGAAGGGAGCCTCTTCTGCTCAGTTATTAAAACAACGACAACAACAACACCCAAACCCAGAACATTAGGGGGCTGTGAGTTGTTTTGTTGTTGTTGTTGTTGTTGTCTTAACAGTATGTAGGCTTTACTCAGGAGAAGATAAGAGCAACTGTTATCCAGAGCCTTAAATTGGATTTGACATCATTTCCAAACAGACATGAGGTTACCAGGGAGATCAGAGTGTAGAGGATGTGGAACGGGGTGAAGGGAGGCCATGAAAGAGGAAGGTACCAGGAGAAGATCTAGAGAAGAGGAAGTCCAGAGGTTTCCACTGCTCCCCAGTCGGGTGGAGTGTTGGAGATCATCCCCCAGACCACGTAAGCCTCAGTTGTTCCCATAGTGGGAGGACCACAGTCCATTAGGATTAGAGCAATCAATCCACCCCTTCATCTGCACCTACTCTATCCTCTCTGGCATTATCATACCCACTCCTATCTCTGGATCAGCAATTCTCATTTAACTGAGCAACTTGTTTAGATGATAGCATAACCCGAAGAGTATTTCCACTTTAATCTGGTCACAGATACTTACTGGCAACTGTCTCCTGTGGTTAAAAACAACCATCAACACCAACAACAACCAGTTGATGATCCTGGATCCTAATTATCCACAATATCCAGCTGTAACAAGACCACAGAAAGGCTCCAAGGCAATACTCTGGAAGTATCAAGGTGGCAGGGCCATGCCCCAGCAAGTTGGATTTTCCCTGATTTTCTTTTATTTGCACCTATAATCCTTTCCACTGGCGTGACTGATAAATCAAAGGCTAATTAAGGAAACCCCATATGGGGTCACAAAGAGTTGGACATGACTGAAATGACTAAACAACAGATTTTATAGTTGGGGCAATGAGGTGGTGCTAGATATATAGAATAGAGAGCAGGAAGAAGCATCTTCCTGAGTTCAAATCTGGCCTCAGACATTATCTGAATGA
Source organism: Monodelphis domestica (assembly GCF_027887165.1). Lineage (NCBI taxonomy): Eukaryota > Metazoa > Chordata > Mammalia > Didelphimorphia > Didelphidae > Monodelphis > Monodelphis domestica. Next base: position 495,158,868 of record NC_077229.1, on the reverse strand, counting down.
CCCTGGGCAAGTCACTTATCCCACTTTGTCTCCATTTCCTCATCTGTAAAATGAACTGGAGAAGAAAATGGCAAGTCACTCTAGTATCTTTGCCAAGAAAACATCAAATGGGGTTATAAAGAATTGATAATGATGAAAACAACTCAACAATACCAAATTTTATATTTAAATCACTTTGGCTTCTTATATCATATTTTATTATATCTTATGTTCATATGTATTATATTAATATTGTCATCAATTTGCTCCAATATTTGACCTGAATACACACATTTCTATAATTCGCACATATATATATTCTAATCCTTCAATGAAGTTATGGGACTCCAAGATGGCGACCCACCCAGCTCTTTTTGGCCAGTGGGACATCTATCCATATCTTCCCATATGTCTTTCACAGAGAGTCCATCCAACAAGCTAGGAGCCTTCCTTCCAAATTTCCTAACATCGTGTGATTACCAGTGGAACACAGGATCTATTTATTATTTAATAATAATGATAAATAGTATATATGTAGCACTTTAAGGTTTGTAAATTACTTTAAAATATTATTTTATTTGATCCATACAACAATCCTGGGAAGTCTGAATGGTTATGATCTCCATTTTACAGATGAGGAAATTGAGGCAAATAGGAGTTAAGTGACTTGTCCAGGGTCACGCAGCTAGTGAGTATCTGAGGATGAGTTTGAACACAGGTTTTCTGGATTCTAGGGTCAGAACTCTATCCACTCTGTCGCCTTTTTGTCTTTCCATTGCTTTCATTTTTTATTTCCACAAACTTTCCTTCATTCTCATTACATGACTGACCTACCTTCTTTTCTGGTCATGTCTTATCTTTTATGTCAATTCTCCTGCACAATTTTTGGCTAATGATAAAATACAGCCAATTCACTCCTTTTCTCATTTTCTCTATTACCCTTTGATTGACCTGCAACTGTAATTTTGGGGAGACTGTGTTTTTCCATGACTTGTAGCCATATAATGTTGGTGGAAAAACACTAATGTTAAAAAGATGGGTCTTTGGGGAGAAGTTCCAGGTCATAAAAAGCAATGAGCAATTTCCCAGAGGCCTTCCAGGTTACTCATCTCTTTGTATTCATTTCTGGTTCCTGTTTGTTCATTGTTCATCCAAGATGTCTGTCTCAGAAACATGTATTAATGAATTAGTTCTTTGGGTTGTTCAATATGCTAGGAAAAAAAAAAACCCAGTCATTTTTTGTTTACTTGGTTTTCTTCTTTTGAGCTTTTCTTTTCTATATATTTTTTAAAACCCTTACCTTCTGTCTTAGGATCATTTCTAAGACAGAAGAGTAGTAAGGGCTAGGCAATTGGGATGAAGTGACTTGCCCAGGGTCAAGCAGCGAGGAAGTGTCTGAGGTCAGATTTGAACCCAGGACCTCCTCTCTCTGGTCCTAATTCTCTGTCCATTATGCTATACTTCCCCCCCCCCCCCCCTTCTGAGTGCTTATAGTTCTCATCTGTCCTAGAAATGTATTGAGGTTAAAGTAGATCTGGAGAACTATAATCCAAAATGTGTGACTATTAGGTCAACTTTGAATTTTGGTCACATTAGTGTCACAAGTCATTGGATCAAAGTGCGTGAGAACATGAAGGGACCTCCAAGGACAACTAGTAGAACTCCTTCATTTAACAGAGGAGAAAACTGAGGTTAAGTGATTTGTTCAAGGTCATAGGCAGCATGTCTAAGTGGCAGGATTTGAACCTAGATTCTCTAACTCCAGAGCCTGTACTTTCCCCCACCACTCCACCCCACTGCCATCTTAGTATACATCTCTCTATATTGGTGACTTTAAGTAAAGACAAGAATATCATATTACGAAATTTTTGCTTCCTTGTTATATTCCTGAACTTTGCAAGAAGCATCATTATAAAATGGACTCATCCAGTAAGATTATATGTGTGTTATTACGTCACTCTTGGAGAAGATGTGAATTGGACTGGCCATTCTCAGAAGCAATATGGGACCATTCCCCAGAATTTTGTATGTTCTTTGATCCAGCATACTCTTACCAGGCCTATTGTCCAAAGAGGTCAAAGAAAGCAGAAAAGGGCTCATATCAATTGGGGAGTAAATTATGGCATTGAGTTTTAGGGGGTGTAGGGGTTATTCAGGGTAGCCTAGAACCTCCGGTGTGAGAGCATGCTGAGTCCTTTTCAGGGCTGCTTTCTTCTTTTGGTGCCTACCTGCCACCCACCTCCAAGAAGCTGTAGCACGTGCAATAGCCACATCCCAGTAAACTTTCTCAATGGGGACACTAGACAAGGTTGAAGATGATGGAAAGACCTCACATGTGTTCGTAAGTCAGGGGAATGTCTACTCCAGGGAAGTGAAGATTTCCCCGGTGGAAGTGGCAGAAAAGAACAATTTGTTCTAACAGCCAAGAAGGCAGTGGAAGTGGGTGCTGTGGAGTGCTTAGAGTTTGGTTAGACAGCAAGCAGCCTATGTCATCCTTTGCATCCCAAGGCATCACCAGTCATTTTGACTTTTGTCTTGCCCCTAGACTTCAGTGACTCTAGAAGAGAGAGTAAGACAACTTGATACAACTCTGTCTCACTTAATTCCATTTTCTATGCAAGTCAAAAGACATCGCCCAGGACGCCATTTTGGTCCTTTTCAAGTACACAGGACAACAACCAATCAATCACTGTGCTATAAGGAATGATGAAAGAGTTGATTTCAGAGAAATCTAGGAAGTCTCGTATGAACAGATCCAGAGTGAATTGACAGCCCCAGGAGAACAGTTTATGCACAACAAACACCACAGTAAGGACAACAACTTTGAAAAGTGTAAGAATTCAATCAATGAAATGACCAGCCACAAATCCATAAGATTCATGATTAAATATGTTATCCAGATGACAGACTCAGGGTGCCAAATGAAACTATATGGGAGCACATAATGAGGGACCTGGTAAAGACCATTCAGATGCAAGTTCATCTCCATGCTTTATAAGTTGACCACAGATTAAGATAGCATTTTCAAAAGCCCTTCAGCCAGTTTTAATACCCAAGGGCCCTGAAGAGTAAATCTTGATGTAGAGGAACAAAAATTTGGGTTAGGCATAGAGATAGGCATAAAAATCACAAAGACCAATCCAGTCTTGGCACTACCACTCTGTCCCTGGACATGGTGCCAGACATTAATGTATAACTACACAAACCCTGTGGGCAGCTAGGTGGCTCAGTGGATTAAGATTCAAGCCTAGCAAGAGGAGGTCCTGGGTTCAAATCTGATCTCAGATACTTCCTAGCTATGTGACCCTGGGCAGATCACTTAACACCCATTGCCTAGCCCTTACCTCTGTTCTGGATTGGAATCAATATACAGTGTTAATTCTAAGATGGAAGGTAAGGGTTAAAAACAATAAGTACACAAACCTTGGAGCTATGATCCCCGAGGAAGTGAAATGGCACATTTAAGAAAAATTCAAGAGCAATCCTATTTTATTCTTACTAGGTTATGGAGTTTGCATCCTTGCAATTAACACTGAATATTAGTGGAAGCGAACATGTGTGAATATGTATTGTGTTACTTTTATACAGAAAAGAGCACAGTGTAATACTATAGTATATATCAGAAAGTGGAAGGGACAGATCACTTAGCTCACCTCATCAAGACTTGGCTTAGAGCTTGCTTGTCTCCTAATTGCTATAAATTAACACCTAATCACCACAAAACAGGGCTGGTGACAAATGGCAGGCCACATCTCACAAACTGGATCATCTGGAGAATCTCAGCATATATGGGAAATCCTTCTCCATTTTAGTATTTTTTATTGGACATCCTATACAACAGTGACAAAAGTTAAATTTAGTCTCTACTGATAAAAATATTATATTTTATGAGGTTTATTAAGATTATTAGAAATCAAGGAAATAAGAAAATACAAAATAAGAAAGGCACATGCCTAGGGCACATTAGCCCATTCACAGCCATTTACTACATCTTGCATACCAGGTAGAGAGACGCATGTGCTTAGAAGCGGAAGAAGTGAGACAAACAGGCATTACAGCCAGTTTAAATACAAATTTGTGATTTCGCCCAGGTGGGGGTCTCAGGTGAGATGATAGGGAATTCTGGGAAGTACCAAGGACTTCTGGGGATTGAAGTCTGGGGTTCAAATCTCCATTTTACATTCCTGAGGACAAAAATGGGATATCCCATTCACTAGAATGATGGGTGATTGCCTCATTAACAATTCTAAATTAATTGTGCTATGAGTCTGGAGGTTTTGAAGATTCTAGGAAAAGCTGAATTCACTAGAAAGGGATGAACTTGTACCTATTGTTTATGGGCTAGTATGAGGTTTTTTTCCCCTTTAACCCTTACCTTCTGTCTTAGAACCAAAATTATGAGTTTTTTATGTTCCATTCCCCCACTCATTTTCTCTAAGAGATCAAATGAATGCTGTCCTGTACTCAGTATTAGATTGGATGAACCCTCTACCTTCTAGGACCCTCCTTCCCAAATTTGTTTGGGTTTAATGATTTTCTTTGTTTCCTCAAAACATAAACCCAAATGAACTAAAGTGAGAAATCGTCTGCTTTCATCTTGCTTTCTGACTCCAGCAGTTCTTTCTCTGGAGGTGGAGAGCCGTCTCTTTTCAGAAGCTCCTCAGGAATGCAGACAAAAGCATATGATTTATCACGTGTTTATTTGGGTTTATGTTTGGGGTTTTGGTTTGATAAGATTATTCACTTACAAAAATGAACAATATGGAAATAAGTTTTGCATGACAATACATGCAACATAACCCAGATCGAATCGCCTGCCAGCACTGGGAGGGGGAAGCGATGGGAAGGAGATAAGTTTGATCATATAACTTGGGTGGAAATTTGTTATAACATATAATTGGTAATGAATGAATGAATAAAAGGGGGGGAAAGAATCGTCCTGGATTATTGCATTGCTGCAATAATCTTTTCTTTTTGATGTATATTCTTATAAGCACAGAATATAACTTCCTTATGAATAGGGGATTGTTTTGTTCTTTGTCCCGCATTCCCTAGTACCTAGCACAGTGCCTGGCATATAGTAGGTGGTTAATAAGTGCTTATTAATGGATAGTGCCTGGTACAACTTATACTCTATTGGCACAGTCTTTGACAACTGAGGGCAACCTCCATATCATAATAAAACGTTGCAGCAGGATTTTGGAGTGGAGAAAGACATATTGGATATAAGTATGTATATGTGTGTATATAGATAGAACATGTAAAATGATCTTTCCTTCTGTACCTACTCCATATTCGGTTCAAAGAATTTCCCGTTCTTAGTGCAGCTAGACCTCAAATAATCAGCATCTTCCTTCCCTCTAAGTCTAAAAAGGAAAACCATTAAAAACCAAACGAACAGAAGTGTTCAGGTTGCATCCTTTGATCAATGAACCTTCAACTCCGTCTTTTACAATGAGAATTGGATATAACACAGAAACAAGATCCAGAATCATCTAAGGAAGATTTATGAATGTTCATTAGATGTCCCTTAGGTAAAATAGTGAACTCAGCTCTAGGAAGGTTGGCGAAAGCAAAAGCTTTCCACTGCTTATACAACCAGACATTTCAGTGAACACTCTATTCCCTAACTATTCTGATTAATTGAGGCTCAACTGGAGGGGGTGGGGTGGTGGTGTCTTTTCTCTGTTTGCTTCTGCTGCTTTCATTTTGCTTTCATGTCCTTCTTTTTGGTGCTTGTGCTTTAGCAATTCCTTCTATGGATTTCCTCACATACCTCAACTCCTCCTTTCTTCTGCCCTCTTTTTTCCTCCTCTCTTTTCCACTTTTTTCTTCCTCTCTTCTCTCCTCTTTCCCTCTCTTTCATTCTTTTCCTCTCCCCTCTTCTGTCCTCTTCCATCCTCTCTTATACTGTCCTCTTCTCTTTTCCCTCCTCTTGCTTTTTCTTCTCCTCCTCTCCTCTTTTCTCCTCTCTTGCTTCTCTCTTCCCTTATTTCTTTGTTCTTTGCTTCTCTCTCTTCCTCTCCCCACCTACCACTTTTCCCTCTACTTCTCCCTTTTCTTTCCTCCTCTTCCCTTCTCTCCCCTCCACTATCCTCCCCTGCTATTCTCATTCCCTCTCTTCTCTTCTCCCCTCCTCTTCTCTCCTTTATTGCCTTCTGTTTTCTCCTCTTCTCTCTCTTCCCCTATTTCTTTGTCTTCTGCCTCTCTTCCTTCCTCTCTCGGCCCACCACTTCTTCCCTCTACTTTTCCCTTCTCCTTCCTTCTCTTCTCTTCCTTTCCCCTACCCTCTTCCTGGCTCTCCATCTCCCTTCTCCTTTCATGCCCTCCCCTCCGCTCTCCACCTCTACTTTCTCCTCCTCTCTCCACCGCCCTCAGTTGTCACAGCTTTTCTCAGCAGGAGCTTGTGTGGGCCCTGATGGTGAGTCAATCAGTGAGCTGAGACTGAAGGAAACTGAGAGCCTCCTTCCTCTGCACTTGTTAGGGTACACCTTATTCCTCCTCTGCTGGCCATTTTAGTTGAAACTATTTCAGTAAGTCTTAGCCATAACCAAAGATTCTAGATGGCTTATTAAAAGTAGCACACACACAGGGACACTCCTGGGCTAACCCAACAGGCCCATTTATGTTTTCAAGGGTTGAGAAAGGAGGTGGAAACTTTTCCAAGTTCTAGCTGGCTGAGGGGGTGAGCCAGATGATTTCACCCAGGGGAGGTGGGAGAAGATGAGGGTAAGGGGGAGAGAGCATTCTTAAATAGCAGATGGCACCAGTTCCTATCAATGAAAATGGTCCATTTTCACTGCTCATTGATTACAAAACTGGCCTTTTATTAGACAGCTCTTCTACACCAGGACAGCCCTGTAGGGAGATCGAGTGGGGAAATTGTGTCTTGCTTCAGAAGCATGCTCAGCTTCCCCAAGGGTGTGGGAGTGTAGTGGCTGTTTTCTGGCTTCATAGAAGCTCTCCTATGGCAGTAGCAATGACGGATTCCAAAGGGAAAGGGTCTGAAACAGGTTAGAACTTGGCCTTCAATGGGAAACCCAAATGGTGCTTGTTACCATTATTTTTTTAAGAAGGCCTCTGGCCCCTTCTAATGGCACTCCAAGCCTCTCTCTGAGATGCTGATGGGTTCTCTAGGGTGAAACAGGAGATTGAGAGGGGAAGGGAGTGAGCTGAGGCTATACAAGGCATTGCTCTTCAAACACACTGTCGAGTTTTATTTGTAGAAAGCAGAATTAAATGAATGACCTCCTGGTGTTTTTTGTCTCGCTCTCGGAAATGACAGACTCAAGTGGGCAGTGCTGGGCGAGCCGAGGATGGAGGAGGAAACTAAAGGGAAAGCCTCACCTGTGAGTAAGCAAAATTACAAAAAAATCCAACCAATTCTTCTTTTCAGAAGCTTAAATTAGATTGATCTTGGAAGAGATAATAACTGATCCTCGTTTAAAACTCTCTTCTATTTTGGGCTTAGGGAGATGGAATATACAGTTCAGATCTGTGGTTTCATCAGTATAAGGAATTTCTAGTGTGGAAACTCCCTCCACAAGCTGCAAGTAAACAGATCCTTAGAAGGGGTGGCTAGGGGCATTGCCTTTAAGAGACTCCCTCTGAGTCTCATGTCAGTATGTATCAGAAACAGGATTTGAGCTCTGGTCTTCCTGGACCTGTTTGCGGCCTCTCTTTTTGACAACTAGGCTTAGAAGTATCTAGCTGGTATAGAGGATAGAGTGCCAAGCCTGGAGATGGGGAGATCTGAGTTCAAATCTAGCCTTAGACATTTCCAAACTGTGTTACCCTGGGCAAGTCACTCAACTCCAATTGCCTAACCCTTGTTGCTCTTCTATCTTAGAATTTATACTAGGACAGAAGGTACATTTGGTTTTCTTTTCTTTTTTTTAAAGGGCAACTAGGCTTAGAAAACAGAAGAAAGTGGTCCAGAGCCCCAGGCTTTTAGAGAATCAAAGCTTCAATGACCTCCATCCCACCCTCAGCCAGAACATCTGAGCTAATTCCCTTAGGACTAGTGAAACTCAGAAGAGGAACCTTCTCTCCAGGCCAGACTTTATATTTAGCGTCTCCCTCTCTGAATCTTTCCCACAATATGTCTGGCATCTTTTCAGTCTCAATCTGGACCCAAATGGAAAAGCTCTTTGGCCAGTTTTGCAGAACCCTGGGTTGCGTTTCTTCTCTAGCCCCACCCCACGCCACCTCCCTCCACCAAAGTACTCAAGATTTGAGACTCATGATGAAAATTACAGGCAGGAGCTCACTAGGATCCATCTGCTGCCTGAATGAAAACATAGTTCTCTCCTGTGATCCAGCTGGAAGAGACTTGCAAATGGCAGTTTAATGGAAACAGCTTCCTAGGGAAGTATGAACAGTTATGGGTGACTAGGAAGGGACAACGGAGTAGCTAGATGGTGCAGAGGATGAAGCCTAGAGTTAGGAAATTTGCTCATAAATCCTGCCTTGAAACCTTATTAGTTGTGTGACCTTGGGCAAGTCACTTGATGCTGTTTGCCTCAGTTTCCTCATTTGTAAAATGAGTCAGAGAAGGAAATGGCAAACTGCTCAGTCTCTTTACCAAGAAACCCTCAAAAGGAGTCATAAAGAGTAGGGCATGACTGAAAAATGACTAAAAAAGAGTGGGATAAAGTAGTATAGGGGAATGAGCATTTGAAGGGGAAATCAAAAGACCTGGGCTCAAATCCTGGTTTTGCCACTGACTTCCTCTATAACCATGGACCTGTCCTTTCTTCTCACTTGGTCTCAGTTTCATCATCTATAAAATGGAAGAGTTAGGCTCAATAGTCCCTAAAGTCCATTCTAGTTCTAATTAAGTTCTATTTTTAAAAATTCCACAAACAGTTCCTCTATGTATGGGGAATAGTGCTATGGGCTGGGAGTAAAGTGATGCAGTCTCAGCTTCTGGTAGGTTACAAGCTAATGCAGGGGCTTAAAGAATGTATACCAGTACATATGATCTGAGAAAATCGTGAAAAGGGCAAAGGAAATATCTGAGTAAAGAACTCTAAAACATTTTGAAGTTGGACATCAGGGAAGGCTTAACTGAGGAGGGGTCAAGTGAACTACGACTTGAAGGAAGAGAATTTAATTGAATGAACTTGAAGTTCCAACCAAATTGCATTACTGGTTTTTAGTCGCATTGGCTTCTCCTGCCCCCATTCATTCTGTAATTCATTCCAACCATTTCATGCCTAAGATCAGATTGTAACTTGGGAGGTGCGACTAGACCTTTGACCTAGGGTTGAGAATTGTAGTGACTGAATTTATCTTTAAAAGTGTTGGGGAGCAGGGCAGCTAGGTGACTCAGTGGATAGAGATAGGAGGAGCTGAGTTCAAATCTGGTCTCAGATACTTTCTAGCTGTGTGACCCTGGGCAAGTCACTTAATCCCCATTGCCTAGCCTTCACCACTCTTCTATCTTGGAATCAATACTTAGTATTGATTTTAAGAAGGAAAGGGATTAAAAAAAATAAAAGTTGACATGAATGTACATTTGATACTGATCACCCTAGGCATGTTTTCTGACGTTTGCTTTGGAATGAACACTCAAATGGACTGTTAAAGGTCCATTTGGTTGGTAGGAGAGGTGCATGGTAACCTGAGACACCTCAGAGTGGCTGTCGGGGAAGCTGCCCCAAGTGGCAGGGGAAGGACATTAGAGAGAGAAAAAGAACCTTGCCATCTGGCAGCTTCCTGACAGCTGCTTATTCTTGTTCACCAAGTACTAATTTGGGGTGTTTCTCTGATGCTCTCTGAGTGTGTATATGTACTGCCAGTGCTCATTTCAATTCTCTGCCCTAGAGCAAAACCTCAGTTGTCCCACCTTAGTTACAGCCTTGGGCAGGGAGGTGAGGCAATCAGGAAGACTCATCACAGACACTTCCTAGCTATGTGACTCTGGGCAAGTCACTTCATTGTGCTTGCCTCAGTTTCATCATCTGTAAAATAAGCTGAAGAGGGAAAAGGCAAACCACTCCAGTAAATCTGCCAAGAAAGCCCCAAATGGGGTCATGAAGAGTCAGACATGACTAAAACAACTGAACAACAAAACAATGGTTACAATCTGGCTGCTGTCATGGGATGCTGGATCTGTGGAATGTATTAGAGGCAGGAAAGGCCAGAATGAGATTGGGGAGCAGCTAGTCATCCATTTGGATTGGAACTTTCAACTCAAAAGTCATTCATTAAGTTCCTATTTGGTGCAAGGCAATGTGCCAGGCAATAGAAAAAATAGAAAAATTAAACGGTCTTTCTCTGGAAGGATCTTACATTCTACTGAGGGGAAGAAAGGGTAGAAGTACAAAATAAGGCCCAGAAAGTAAGTTGTAGTCAGATCATGGAGGGTTTTTAATTCTTTTTTTTTTTTAAGCCTTACCTTCTGTCTTAGAATCAATCCTAAATATAGATTCCAGGGCAGAAGAATAGTAAATGCTAGGTAATTGGGGTTAGGTGACTTGCCCAGGGTCACACAGCTAAGAAGTATCTGTGGTCACATTTGAACACAGGACCTCCATCGGCAGGCCTTGACTCTCTATCCACTGAGTCATCTAACTGCCCCAGCTTTAACTTCTAGACCAAGGAGTTGAATTTATTCCATAGGCAAAAGTGAAACATTGAAAGTTCTTGAGTGTTGTGATTGGAAGGTTTTTTGAATATAAATGATTGTTTGGATAGTAATGTGAAATAGAATTTAAGCTCTAAGGAGGGCTCCTGAGAAAGGAAGGGGTTGTTTTAGGGTTTGTCTTTGAAATTCCAGTGTCTTCCATGATGCCTTACATAGAGAAGGGATTGATGAAATGTTTATCAAATTATTGAATTGAATTTGGAGAGGAAAGTGGGATCACTAATTAGGAGCAGATCACTGTAGTCCAGGTAAGAGGTAATGAGGCCTTGAAGTAGAGTGACCTCAGTGAGAGCAGAAGGGAGATGGATGAGGGATGCTTCTGAGTTAGAAAGTTACTGATTGGATGTAGGAGATAAAGGAGAGAGAAGAGTGAAAGGAGCTGTCAAGGTCTAGAGCAAGAGTTCTTTACCTTTGGGGGGGGGGGGTCAGGTCATGAAACTTTTTACAATCCAGCAAAACCTATGGTTTTGAATCACATTTTAAATGCATAAAAGGAAGCAATAGAATTCAAAGGAAAGCAAGTTTGTAGAAATGAAAACATAATTATTTTTCCCATCCAATTTTACAGAATCCTATGGTGGACTCTTGGTTAAAAATCCCCGGTTTGGATAAGAGTGATCAAGGACAATGGTGGTTCCTTCCATGGAAAGACGCTAATAGGAGGGCTAGAACACAGGGTAGGAAAGATTGTGAACTGAAATTTGGAGGAGTTGTTGTGAAGATGCTGAAAGGGCATCCCTAGCAGTTAGACAAGGATTAGGGTCCAGGGGAGAAACCATGAACAGATTGGCCTCTAAATGGATTTTCAGGGATATTGGACAGGGTCACTCGTGTGTGTGTGTGTGTGTGTGTGTGTGTGTGTGTGTGTGTGTGTATTTTGGTCCAGTTCAACATGAGGAGTTTCAGGTGTTAAAACTTCCTCCATCAAATGAGATCTGCAATTAAGCTATAAATTGCAGTCTTGAGATTTGCCTGGGACACAGAGATTAACTGGGGAATCATCCATCTGCATAAAGGAGATAATGAAGCTCTAAGTGTAGCTAAAATCACCAAGAATGGGGCTGTAGGAGGAGAAGTAAAGAAGGCTGAGAATGAAAGCTAGAGGGAAAGCCACAGATAAGGGGCAGGAGGAGAAAGGGCAAACCACCCGAGGAGACCATAAAGAGGCTAGACAAGAAGAAAGGGAACTGGGAGAGACCTGTGTCCCTGATGCCTGTTCTCATTTAGTCTCTCAGAATCACATTTATGAAACAACATAAGACAGCATGAGATGTCCCACACAACAACAAACTCTCAAACTTACATTTCAAAATCTCTCTGTTGAAGGTAAAAAAAAAAAAAGTAGATTTCCCAGGGGAAGAAGGATGTTTTTGAAAGTAGGCATGGAAAGAAGGGGGTGGTTTAGAAGTTCATAATTACATAAATCAACTTGGAGGATAAACAGTAGTTTCCCCCAAATACCAGAGGACTTAATCATAAAACTTTCCACCTCCCACTCAGCAGGGACAGTCGTCAGACAGGAAACCCAAGGATCCCAGAAACAAGACTTCCAAGCATCATTCTCTGTGTCATTCCCAAGTGTGAGCTGAGCCCACACTTCCCAGATGTTCGGTTTTGGAATAGAGATGCTGGCAGTGACCCAAGCACTTTCCTGTACCTCCTATGCTTGGGGAACCAGGGCGGAGGTGAATGCTGTATCACTTATGTTGGCCCTTAATTCCCCAAACTTACGCAAGTGATTGACAAACCAGATCTCATTAAAAACCAAAAAACCAAAGTCCTCTTATTGAAATGCAGCCACTCAAGCTCATGTGGGACCCAGGAGGACATGAGTAGAAGGTGGTCCAATTCATTTGGTGTCAGTTTGCAAACATTTGGGTACAGAGTGTTCTGGGAGGTCTAGCACCTCTGGTGTAAGAGCTTGCCAAGCCCTTTTCTCATCCTCCTTTGGCATCTACCTTTCATCCAACTCCCACCTGTGACTCCAAGAAGTTGTAGTTTGCATGGTGGTCATCTTGGCAAGCCAGCTAAATCAGGTTGAGGGTAACCAATAGTTCAATTCACACTCAAGTCAAGACCTCACCCTAGTGATGTTGTTGGCATAAAAGATGAGCAATATTTATTAAGAAGTTACTTTGTGGGGGCAGCTGGGTGGCTCAGTGGATTGAGATCCAGGCCCAAAGGTAGAAGATCCTGGGTTCAAATCTGGCCTCAGATATTTACTAGCTGTGTGACCCTGGGTAAATCACTTAATCCTATTTGCATCAGCTTCCTCCTCTGTAAAATGAGCTGGAACTCTCATTGTCTAGCCCTTACAGAAAGCAAGGATTTACATTTTTAAAAATTAAATTAAATTTTTTAAAAGAAGTTACTTTGTGCTAGGAGTTGTGTTAAATGCTGGGGTTGCAAATATAAGCAAAAAGAAAGACAGTTCTTGCTCTTGAGGAGCTTATATCCTAATGGAAGATGGCAAGATATAAAGGAGCTGAAAAGAAGAAGGGGAAGGGGACACGAAAGTACTGCCTTGAAAACATGGTGGTGAAATCCAGAGAACCAGAAGCAGCACCAAGAGAAACACAAAATATGGCCAGCTTAAATCCTTTCTAAAAATGGAGGCCCTCAGAAGAACTTACCAATGGGAGAAGGGGACAATAGAGTCAGAGTGATGCTCCATGCTGAGAAGGCTGAGGGAAGTCCCAGGGTGAGAAAGCAATTGTAATATATTGGCAAAATTCAGAAAGTAAGAAGTCATAGCCTTACTCCAAAATGGAGGACTCAGGAGGAATTTACCAATGGATTCAGAGGGATACTGGATAGGGGTAACCAATGTCCAGATCAGCAAAAGGAGTTCCAGGCATGAAAACTCCCTCCAACAAAGCAGACCTGCAGTTGATCTAGAAATTTGTAGTCTTAGAGATTTTCTTGGGACCCTGAGAGATTAAGTGACTTACCTAGGGTTACACGCTATGTGTCAGAAGTAGAGGCCAGCCCTCTCTATCTGTAATTCTGCCATGCTTCTAAACTCAAGTATATATTGAGTAGAAAATAGTTATTTTTATTAAATAATAAATTTAATTATTTAATTTAATTTTTAATTAATTTTTAAATTTAATTTAATTTAATAATAAATTTTAATTAAAAATAATTTTAAAAATTAAATCTATTATTAATAATAATAATAACAGTAATAATATTTACATTGTGTTAGGTGGCACTTTGACAAATATCTAATTTTATCCTGATAACAACCCTGGAAGATAAGTGCTAGTATTATCCTCATTTTACAGGTAAGGAAACTGAAGTAAATTGAAGGTAAGTGACTTGCTCAGGGACATGCAGCTAGGACATCTCTGAGGAAGGAGAAACATTCATCTGACACTGGACGTTGAGTTTCATTTTCTTCTGTGACTAATCCTTCTCTGATGCTAGACTGGGCATTTAGAGAGCGGCAATGAATGACCCTGTAGCATATTTATAATTTGCGTATTATATTCTAACCCCCATAATGAAGAAATTGAGGTCATTTCCAGTATAACATTAGACCGGAAGCACAAGAACCAATTATCTTTTTGCCAGCTGGGATCAGAGCCTGATTCAGCTGCACCCTGGAAAACCTCTGACTTTCTCTCTGCCAACCCATCCCTCTCCTTCAAACCACTACGCACATTTTACTTCCTCCAAAATACCCATGAGTCTCTCTATTCACTCAGTTCCTTCACTCATTCCCCAAACTCTAAGGCGCTCGATGCTGTTGGAATTCATATGCATGCCCATTCCTTTCTGTTTTGGGTGATTTTATGAAGTTTAAATTATGGGGTTCTTCCCCCCTGTGACATTTACAGGCCTTTTGGGGTTGATCATCTGCCAGTCAGGAACCAACATCCATGAGGATACAAAGGAAATCCAGGGTTTCCTTATGTTGTGGCTGTTGTGCATTTGTTTCAGTCATGTTCAACTCTTCGTGACTTTCTTGGCAAAGATCCTAGAGACTCTAAAGGATCACTCTAGTGCAAACATCAATAATATGGAAATGGGTCTTGATCAATGACACATGTAAAACCCAGTGGAATTGCTCATTGGCTATGGGAGGTGGGATGGGGGAAGGGGAGGAAAAGAACACGAATCATGTAACCATGGAAAAATATTCTAAATCAATTAATTAAATAAAAATTTTCAATAAAAATTTTTTTTTTAAAATAAAGAGGGTACCCAGGCAGGCCATGTCCCAACCTTCAGAACTTCACTTTAGTACTTCCTCTACTATTCTCCATCCTGGGTATCTTTGTCTCCCCCTACCTCCTCTTAACATCCTTTTATATGTTGTCTTCCCCAGTTAGGGTATAAACTTCTTCAGGACAGGGAATGAATTTCTTCTTGTATTTGTATTCCTGTTTTTTAGCACAGTGCTTGGTACATAGCTTAAGAAATATCTGTTGACTTACTGGCAGACTGACTGATTTGGATTCCACGCTTTGAATCTTAGCTCTGGGAAAGTCATTTAACTTCTTTGGGTCTATTTCCTCATCTGCAAAATGATGGAACTGGAATAGATCATCTCTATAGTCCAACGTGGGCAACTAGGTGGCACAGTAGATAAAAGTGCCAGGCCCATAATCATAAAGACCTTAGTTCAAATCCAGACTCACACATTTACCAGCTGTGTGACCCTAGGCAAGTCACTTAACCCTATGGACCTCAGTTTCCTCATCTGTAGAAAGAGCTCAAGAAGGAAATAGCAAACCACTCTACTATCTCTGCCAAGGAAACCCCAAATGGGGTCACAAAGAATTGATCATGACTGAAATGACTGAACAATGACAAGGTTCTTTCTAGCCCTAAAGCCTACAAAATAACTCTGAAAATACTCTATTTTAAAAAAATTATTCAGAGGGCAACATATACTTCAAGTTCACAGGGTAAGGTAATAGAAAACCCCTAAAAGTGGTCATTAGTTGGACTTGATTTGGTCCCAACTCTTCCAGTATCTTTGCCAAGAAAATCCTAAATGGAGTCATGAAGAGTCAGACATGACTCAAGACAACTGAACAACTTCCACTCACTTACCACTGACTTTGATGGAGTTACTTAACTTTCCCATAGGATATTAAAATTGGCAAGGGCCTATAAGGATCATATAGTTGAATTTCCTCATTTTTCCAGCATAGAGACTGAAGCCCAGGATCAACTTCCCCAAAGGCACAATACTTCAGGGCAGAGCTTGGACTACAACTCAGGTCTTACTGATTCACCTAGTCCAATGGTCTTTCTTTTCTGATCCTCAGTTTACTCATCTGCCAAATGGGGGCAATAATAACTGTCCTACTGAGCTCCCAAAGTTATTAGATGAATCAACTGGGATAATGTAGTCTTTTCTTGGTAACCTTTCTAGAAAACCTTATGCAAAAGAAAATTATTTTTGTTCAGCCTTGTAGGAGACTGGGCTGACTCATCATGTGTCCTGGAAATCTCTATATTGATGGGAGCTTTTTCACTTATTTATTGCTCATAAAATAAGAACATAGATTATGTAAAGTCTGATGGAAATGAAGTCTAAACTCATACCATCTTCATTAACGTTCACTATTTGTAATCAACTTCATTGCTTTGCCATTGACTTTGCCAGTGAGATTATCCTCTAACGCTTCACACTGTTCGTCCCATCTTCCATCTCTCTGTCTTTATTCGCTGCCTCCTTCTCTCTGTCTCTTAGAATCCTTTGTTTTCTTCACAGCTGAGCCTCCTGGCTACTAGTACCTTTTGCAGCTTGACTTCAGCCACCCTCCCTTTCCAGCTTTATTCTACCGTACCTCCCTCATGCCCTTCTCATGCCAATTAAACTGGGATTCCTTGCTGTTCCTCAGTAATGGCATTCCATTTCAGCATCATTGCACAACCTGAGCCTCATAGCTTCTTCTTTCTCTTCACCTCTGCCTCTTAGAATTGCTGGTTCATTCAAAACTCAACTCAAGGCCATTTTTTCATGAAGCCTTTCTGGATTTCCCATAGCTGACGCTTCCTTTACATACCTAGTAGGTAATGCTAAACAAGTCAGAACACAAAGAACTCTGTGCGGGGCAGCTGGATGGCCCTGTGGATTGAGAGCCAGGATTAGTGACAGGAGGTCCTGGGTTCAAATATGACCTCAGACACTTCCTAACTGTGTGACCCTGGGCAAGTCCCTTAACCCCCATGCCTAGCCCTTACCCTTCCTCTGCCTTAGAACCAATATACAGTATTGATTCTAAGGTGGAAGGTGAGGGTTTTAAAGATAACAAAAATGCAAAGGCCTTCCACCCAAATAGCAAACCTTCCCTGTCTTAGTTTTTTTCTCCAAATAAGACAATAGGGTGGGCAGGCCCAGAGATCATAGGATATTAAATCTGGAAGAAAGGTAACATCAGGCAAATGCAAAGGTCTCATTAGTATATATTTGAATTGAAAGGTGAATTTTCTCTGCAATCTGAATCAGCAAAATATGAACATTTGTGGAGGTGGAAAAACAACATTTGTGTTGAGTTGAATGAGATGATCTAGGAAAAAAACCAGAAATCTGTAGACTCATTCTTGGTTCTTCATCTCTTATTAAAAAAAAAAAAGGGCACCATCTGTTCCATGATGGAAAATAAAATTCAAATCTAAAAATCACTTTCTCTTCTATCCTGATCTCTGCCTTCTCTCTCCACCAGCCAGCTAGGTAGGTCAGCAGAGTTCTGGACCAGAACTCAGGAAAGATTTCAAATCCAGCCTCGGAAACTTACTGTGTAATTCTGTCCGTGTTTCTTTCTCCTTGTCTGCCTCAAGTTCCTCATCTAGAAAATGGAGATAATAATAGCACCCCCCTCCCTGGATTGCTGTGGGAATAACTGAGAAAATATTTGCAATGCCCTTGGCAAATCTGAAAGTCCTGTGTAAACACTAGCTATTAGTTCATAGGTAAAGATGATTAAAGAAATCGAAAGAAGTGATTTCTGTTTGGGAACCGGAGGTAGGAACATCCCTATGTCAGATCACTTGGCAGAGTTTCATGGGAAAGGGGCTTACTGGATTTTCCAAGGAATTGTGTCAACACGTGCCACCTGGCACCAAGACAGAGCTCGGTGTACTTTGCTGGCGAATTATGGTCTTAATCCTCCTTCCTTCCCTATTCCTGGCGTGAAAAGTAGGGGGTACCCCGATGTGCTACCAGCAAACACTCAAATGATTCCTGGGTTCATTTTAGTCAGCCTTGGACAGCAAACAACCCATTGAACTGTAGCCCCTCTCAGGAAGTGCGGCTGGTGTGGCTGATAGAGCACTAAGCCTGCAGTCAGGGAGACAGCAGTTCAGCAAGTTTTACACTTATTGGTCCTTCATGAACTCTGGGGAACAATTAAACTGACCTCCTTGCTGCTTCTCATATATGACACTCCATCTCAGTGCCTTTGCACTAGAGCCGTAGCTAGAGTACTCTTCCTCTTCAAAAAGGACAAGACTTACTAGCTTTGTGACTGTAAACAAGTCACTTAATCTCTCCCAGCCTCAGTTTCCTTAGCTGTAAAATGAGGAAGCTAACAGGAGAGTTACTTGGAGTAAATAATATATGTAATCTGTAAACCTTAAAGCTCTACACGATGTCAGCTACCATTTTCAACGTCTCTTCATTGTAGTTTTGTTGTTTTCAACTCTTCAAGACCCCATTTGAGATTTTCTCAGCAGAGATACCAGAGCAGTTTGCCATTTCCTTCTCTAGCTCATCTTATAGATGAGAACTGAGGCAAACAGGGTGAAGTGACTTGTCCAGGGTCAAACAGATAGTAAGTGGCTGGATTTGAACTAGAGTCTTCCTGGCTCTAGGTAAGGTGCTCTAGCCATTGAGCTGCCTAGGTGCCAAAAAATTAAATGTAACACCACCCAGCCAGCTAGTGAGGACCATTCCTTGGAGTGTTCATTGATAGTCCCTGCCTTGGTTTCAGTCTACTTCATGGAAGTTTGGAGGGAAGGAGCCTATTTCCAGGCATGCATGACAAATGGCTCAGGAATTTGTACAGAGTGATAATGAAGATTTCCTTAACTGGCCACTGAACCAAAAGAACTGACAACGCAGAGGCTTGTCTTGGGAGATGACAAAGGGCAATCCATGCACAATACACGAGTTCTGGTGGCGACTTAATTTGTACCAGTTATTTGTGTCTCCCTGTTCCTACCTATTGTAGCAGAAGCTCCTGGAGGCAGAGCTTGTGTCTTCCTCATTTTCAGGTCCCATAAGGTGCCTTAGTTCATAGTATAGTATAGTAGTAGTAGTAGTCTCTCGGTAACCGAGGATGACGATTGTCTTTGTGCTTTTTCATCTATGGTGTATAGATGAGTGTGCACAAAGACACTTGTGCATAAGTGGAAAAGCTGATGCACAGTGACAGTCCCACTCTCTCGGCGTTGGAAGCCTGGGTCCAGTGGCACGAAAAGTCGTTACACCTGGAGACTTCCTCAGCTGGCTAATTATGGTTGTAATCCTCCTTAGTTCACAGCCTTAGTTCATAGTAAGTGCTGAATATGTATTTTCCCAACTCGCTATTACTATAGATGCTCAGGGGCAGCTAAATGGCATAATGGATAGAGTGCTGGGTTCATAGCCTAGAAGATTGTTCTTCCTGAATTCAAATCTGGTTTCAGACACTTCCTTGCTGTGTGACCCTGGGCAAGTCACTTAACCCTGATTGCTTCTGTTTCTTCATCTGTAAAAGGAGCCTGAGAAGGAAATGGCAAACCTCTCTAATATCTTTGCCAAGAAAATCCCAAATGGATTCACAAAGAGTCAGGCACGACTGAAAAACAACTCAACAACAACAAAAGAGTTGTTCATGTGGCTAGGTAGAGTACCTAGGGCTACTAGATATCTTAGGTAAGCCTAACTAGACTGAATGACCTGTTATAACCAGAAACTTTCCCTATCCCTATGCAATGTTCCCTAAGCTCTCTCTCAAGAGCAGAAACTCTGAGACAGCAGATTGGATGTTGGACTTGGGTTTGAATCCCGACTTGTATGTTTATGAGCCATGTAATTTGGGGTTGGTCATTTGACCTCTCCAATTCTCAGTTTCCTCATTTGTAAACTGATGGGGCTATGTTTGATCTTGGAGGTAATGGGGAGCCACTGCAGTTTACTGAGTAGGGACTTGTCGTGGTCAGACCTTTGCCATAGGAAAATCACTTTGGTAGTTGAGTGGACAAAGGCTGGAGTGGAGAAAGACTTTGTGCCAGCAGACCCACCAGCAGGCTATTGCAATGGGCCAACATGAGAGGATGAGGGCCTCCATAGGGTGGTAGCAGTGTCAGAGGAGAGGTGGCATATGGGATAGAATGCTGCCTGGCACATGTTCCAAGGCTTTGAGAGACACAACACCCTGCCCAGCTGATCAGACCTGCCTCCATATGGAGAGTAGGTGGGCTTGACTAAATATTGCAGTATTCTTTTCAAGTGTCCTTTCTGAGCTACAGCTATGAAAAGCTTTTGTTCACTGTTAAAAGACTACCAATGTTAGAATATATAGGTTGCTCAATGGTTAGAGAGCCGGGCCTGCAGATGGGAGATCCTGGGTTCAGATCTGACCTCAGATACTTCTTAGCTGTGTGACCCTGAGCAAATCACTAAACCCCCATTGCCCTGCCTTGGGACCAAGTTCTAAGATGGAAGGTAAGACGGTTCGGGGAGGGGAGGTAATTTTCAAAAGTACTACTAATGTTTCATTGCATTCCCACATGAAATCTAAACTACTAAGGGATCAAATGAGTCAAATGCAATCTACTTCCAGACTAAAGTCATCTTAGCTTTCTGGCAGCCACAACAAACTGTTGAAACCTATTAAGCTTGCAGTTAACTAAAGCTTCTAGGTCTTTCTCATTTCTCCTGCTTTTGCACAAACTTTAAAAAATTCATGTCGAATTGCACCTTATTGATGGAACCCTAATAAGATATGCTCCATTTACTAACCAAAGTGTTTGCTTTATGGTCGATACTCTCAGCTACCTAACAACATGATCCTCAGCCATATCAAAGCTCTTTAGATGAAAAAGCTTCAGAGAAATTTTGGCAGAGAAATGTGAAGTAGCTATTTTAAGCCTCCTCCAGTTCATCCTTTATTTTGTAATTTTAGTGCAGCTACAGAAAGGATTGGGAACCATACAATTAAGAGACCTGGAGTATGTTCCTAAAATGTTCAGTGAATTTCCTGTGCGGGGTGTAGGGGAGGACATGAACAAGTTCCCAGGGCAAGATGAAAAGGCATAGATGGGCTGCCATCTGCACATGTGATGTGGATGGAGTCTCGGCATCAATGAGATCACAAATACAATTGATGATAATTGTACATTGGAATTGTAAGAGCTCAAGAGAAGACAGGGGTCCATTTCCTACCACTGACATTTGTATTCTAAGTTAATGTGGCCCTGTCTGCCAGCAAAGGCTGATGGACAGTATGGGTTTTCCAGAATTTTCCCATGGCAAAGATCTGACCACAACTACTCAATAAACTCCAGTGGCTCGCCATCACCTCCAAGATCAGTTGATGGTGAAAGATAGAAGCCATGCAAAAGAAGAGAACCCAACTCGGGGAGCTCTGTGGAGAAAGGGCATCAATAATGATAGCTGATTTTAAGTGGAGGTTGCTGATACCCTGGATTGATTATAAATTAATTAAAATCATAAAGAGTCTGAGCCTTGTTTGACTCCCTAATCTGCTTAAGGAATGATGTACCTGAACAGAATTTGCTTATGCCTTCCATGTGCTTACTCTGGTAGCATTGGTAGGACGTGGTCAATTTATCTCCTCCTCTTTCCCCTTTTGTCATCGCTGCCTGTTGAACTAGTTCAATCATGCCCAATTCTTTATGGCCCTGTTTAGGGTTTTCTTGGAACTATTGCGGTGGTTTGCCATTTTCTTCTCCTGCTCATTTTACATGTGAGGAAATTGGAACAAACATGGTCAAGTGACTTGTCCAGGATCATACAGCTTAAAAGTGTCTGAGCTGGGTTTAAATTTGGGTCTTCTTGACTCCAGGTCTGGTGCTTTATCCACTGCACCACCTGGCCATTCAAAATGGCATTGCTCATTCTTTTGGAGGTTCCCAGACTCTTTTAAATCCTTGTTTATTTGCTGCTTATACTTTCATAATGGGTTTTGTCTCCAGATAAAAAATCAACTAACTTTTGCTGTGTTCTGAGTATTCGTTATAGAGGAATGGGACAAGAAGAAACTATGTAGCAGTGAAAAGAAATTTTCCCATAGTATAAAACAGATAATTTAGTCTCTACTCAGCTGCTACATAAAGGAAAGTGTTCTGAACTGAGTTCCATGAATATGCAACATAAGTAACTTTCCAAGATAGGGAAAAGGATAAAAGTGACCCTGAGACCATTTACTTGGAGCTTTAAAGAGGAAAAACTGTGAGCCTCTATCAAGTTCTCTGATCACACAAAGAGGGCTTCATTAAGATATACAGTAAATAAGGATTCCTAGTGAGAAATTCCTCTTTTCAGGCATCTGCCTTTAATTCACGTTGTTTTTGTCCTCTCTGATGTCTATTTCCATTCTTCTTCTGGGGAGGGAAGAGAAGGAAAATGACACTTTCTACAAAACAAAAGCAACTATCAACACTGATCTCAAGTACTTTCTAACCAAAATAGAAGCAACTTCACTAAGCATTGAAATGAAGTAAGATTTCTTATTGATCTCATGCTGAAAGTCTTCCATAAGATCATTGACTGACAATTCATTCAACATATCTATAAATAAGGAATTGGTTCTTTTGTGATAGAGCACCAGAGGAGACAGCTAGGTGGCTCACTGTGGTGTGAGGACTAGTAGTCCTGGTTTCAAATTTGACCTCAGCTGTGTGACCCTGGCCAAGTCACTTAACCCCCATTTCCTAGCCTTTACTGCTCTTCTGCCTTGGAACTAATACACAAATTCCAGATAGGAGGTTTCTTGCTGGGTAACCTTAAATAAATCACTTTCCTTCTATAGATCTTAATTTTCCCATCTGCAGAATGAAGTTAGATTAGGTGACCTCCAAAACCCTTCTCACCTCTGATTTTCAATTTCTGTGAATCAGTGGAGAGCTATTAATTAGCATAATGTGTCTATTTTAGATATCAATACCAGTTGTTTTTCTCTTTGACTAAAATGTCCTTTTTTTCCTTACGGATATTTCAGACCATATGAATCTCAGAGATTACAAGGGTTTTGAAAATCCTCCAGGCCAATGTCCTCATCTTACCGATGAAGAGACTGAGATAGAGTGGTTTGCCTAAGATCCAAAAGCTGACAGATCTAGAATAAAGAGTTCAAATGCCACAAGTACTTACAAATTTCATATTTTGTCCAAGAAGGAAATAACCAGACTCTGTCAATATTTTTGCACATTGCTATAATAATCACAGGATTTTTCTTTTTATCAAAGACAACATATAATCATGGCACATAATAGCAGCACAGAGCCTTGATTCATTAAATTACTCATCATTTCCTCAATGCTGCTGAGTCATTAATCCTCCCCATGTTTCATGCTGTACAATATGGTCAGAACCACACATTAGGAAAATCACTCTGGCAGCTAAGTGGAGAATGGATCGTATTGGGGAGAATCTTCAGGCAGAGAGATCAACTAGAATACTATTGGGAGCAGCTAGGTGACTCAATGGATAGACAGCCAGGCCTAGAGATAGGAGGTCCTGAATTCAAATCTAGTTTCAAATGCTTTCTATCTGTGTGACCCTTGAAAAAATATTTAACCCTAATTGCCTAGCCTTGCTGTTCTTCTATCTTAGAATTGATAGCAAGATAGAATGTAAGGGGAAGAAGGGAAGAAGGAGAGGAAGGAGGAGGAGAAGGAGGAGAAGAAAAAAGAAGAAGAGGAGGGGATAAAGGGACAGATGGTGATCATGCCAAGTTTGTGAATATGGGTGATTATAAAGATGATAGCACCCTTGAAAATAATGAGAAAATTCAGAAGTGGGATGAGTTTGGCAGGGAAAGATAATGAATTCCATTTTGGATATGTTGAGTTTGAGATGTCCTGTTCCACATCCAGTTCTAGAGAGAGAAATGTCTTTATTTCACAACTGAGAAAACTGAGGTCCAGAAAGATGAAATTAGTGCTCGTAAGAACATTAATACTAAGTAAAACATTACAGGGCCTGGCCCACTCTAGGTTCTTGATAAATACTTGTTCTCTTCCCTTTTACCCACTCCCACCCACTAAACTGCACTTGACTCTCTCCTATGCCTTCTGAGAGGTTAAAAATGGAAAACTTATACTCTGGTCCTATTTGATCAATTCAGTTCAACAATCATTTATTAAGCTCCCACTATGTGGAAGGTGCTAATTGGGTACTAAAGAGGTTGGGGAGACATAGCTTTGAATATTTTAGGTAAAACTTTAAATTTAAAAAAGTGATAAATTCTAATGAGATTTACTCCTAGTCTGCACTCAAATACAAATGGAGTTTCATATTCAAGTACCTCCAGGATCAACTATAAAGTCCTCTGTTTGGCATTTTAAATTCTTCCCCACCTAGCCTCTTATTATCCTTCCTGTCTTCCTTATAGATGTTACTGTCCTTGATATGCTCGACAATCCAAGGATAGGAGTGTACTTGCAGTTTTTCAAATATGAAGCTTCATTCATCTCCTGTCTCTGACTAAACCTTTCTGCTTGCTCTCCCCCAGGCCTAAAATGCTCTCCCTCCTCAGTTTTATATCTTAGAATCCCAAGTTTCCTTCAAAGCTCATGGGCTAGCTTCTACAAGAAGCCTTCCCCAATTTTCCCACCATTCCCATCAAGCCCTCCCCTCTAAGATTGTCTTTCACCTACTTTGTGAATATCTTATATGTATGTGTATATGTGTGTGTGCTGGGGTTCAGAGAAGACTATCGATTCTCTGAGGGTTTGCTGAGCCCTTTTCAGGGCTGCTCATCTTCCTCTAGTTTCCATCTACCACCTAGCTCTGACCAGTGGCTCCAAGAAACTGGAACATGCTTAGTGGACACACTCCAGTAAACCATCTTGGCAAATGGGCTAAAACAAGTTGAGTGAAACTTACAGGCCTCAAACTCACTAGTGAGTTAAGGGGATGTTGATTCCAAGCACATGAAGACTTCTCCTGGTGAAAGGGATAGATGAGAACAACTTATTCCCAAAGCCATGAGGATGGTGGAAGCAAGCATCATGGAGCTCTTAGAGCTTGGTCAGGCATTGAAGAAACTATCATCCACTGCATCCCAGGCCATTGCCAGTCATCTTGACTTTTGTTTGCCACTGGACTTCAGTGACTCTGTAAGACAGAGTGATGCAGACTACTTTGTGCAACTCTGCCTCACTTAAATCCAATTTATGCTCAAATCAAAAGATATCACCCTCGGGACATCATTGGCCCTCTTCAAGAAGGAAGGAAAACAACCCACCAAATAAATGTTCCTACACTTATGTACATGTCTTCTCCATTAGAATGTAATCTCCTTGAGAGCAGAAACTGTTTTTGCTTTTTTCTTTTAACTCCAGCACATAGTAAATGTTTGAACAATTTCTTGATGATTGATCCTTTGGCTTGGAAACTTGTAAAATGTATGTTTGTGCCTTCGGAACTTCTGTACTCAATTTTCTACTAGTAAACATGCAATTCAAAAGGAAGTTTTTCCTTGAAAAACTAAGGTGGGAAAAGCCTTGAAAAACAAATAGAAATCCTCTAATTGGCAATGCTGATTCCATAAACACTATTGCAGGGGTCCCCAAACTTTTTACCCAGGGGGTCAGTTCACTGTCCCTCAGACCATTGGAGGGCCGGACTATAAAAGAAAACAAAACTATGAACAAATCTGTATACTGCCGTCTGGGATAGCGGAGGCTGCAGCGCTGGCTGTCACACCTTGCACAGGCCTCTCACACTACCACTATACTGGGCAGCAGTATACACAGTGTGGAATCCCCTCCCCCAGACCTCCACTCACCATGCTGACATCTTCCATTGTGCAGCCACATAATCCTTTGCACAGCACCTCCTTCTCATTCAGCTACTCTCAAAACAAGGCACCATGCAAAGGATTATGTCACTGGAAGTAGTACTGTACGTGAGCGATGTCACACTTTGTGGCGCTGCCACATACAGTGCTCCTTTCATTGACCACCAATGGAAGAGATGGCCCTTCTGGAAGTGTGGTGGGGGCCGGATACATGGCCTCAGGGGGCCGCAGTTTGGGGACCCCTGCACTATTGTATTATTACTCAGGGCAACACTTGATGGTGAAACTATTTCCCTTCTTCACTTCTCCTTCAGGTCTCTGGCCACAGGAAAGATTGCTGGGAAGGCAAGGAAGCCATGGCTCATGGCTTAGTTCCAGGTTTAGGTAAAGTAACTGCATACCTTGATGTTCTTGTTGCCTCTGCAGCAGAGAGGAAACTGTCAGGTGAGACACCATTAGTTAGAGGCAGAGGTAAAAAGAATATTAGAGTATATGGCAATTCCCTATTTAGCAGAGCAGAGTTAGCTATTTGTTAATCTGATAGCAATAAGATGTCTGCTGTCTTGCTGGGGCACATAGCAACCACATAATTTTCAAGACTTTTCAAGACTTTCAAGACTTAGAAAAAATAGATGACAACAACCCATTTTTGGTGATTTATATAGACACAAATAACCATACCAGAAGTGTTGCCAAAGATCATTGGGTTTGGAATAAAAACCAAAGACTGTGGGGAGCAAGTTCACTGCTGTCTACTTAAGGCAAAGAGTGCAGAAGAAAAGATTTAATTTGGAAGTTAACATCTAGCTAAGACATTAGTGTGTGAGAATGGAGTTTGAACATCTGGACCATAACTTGCAATATAGTTTTGATAGAGATTCCTAGGCAGAGATGGATGTACCTAACTAACAAAGACTAATAAGAATATATTTTCCAGGTAACTTTCAAATCTAATCAAAATGATATAAAAAGTGTTCAGTGGATATGTTATAGTGGGGTTTCCTGTGATCTATGGTTGGACTAGATCTGTGTTGGTGAAGGCAAGACACAGGTGCTCCAGCATGCTGGAGGGGGCTGCTCTGTTTCCCCTCTCCACTGCACCTGAGGGCAATTTTCACATGCCCCGTCCCTCTGTCCAGCAGCCCAATGGGAGCATTTCATACCTCCAGTGTCTGGGGATAATGTGTGTGTGTGTGTGTGTGTGTAAAAGAGAGAGTCTCACAATCAGCACAAAGGTATAGCTTAGGCAAGTGATCTTTAAAAGGTTCACCAATGCTGAACTAAATTGTTGTTAAGGTCTCTTCCAACTCTCAAATTCTATGATTCCTGTGAAGAATTTTTCCATTCAATGGAACATTTCCTATTTGCTCCCATCATTGAAGCCCTACCATTTCTCTTTTAAACCATAAATGGGCTGAGGAAAGAGGAAACTGTCTTTTTAAATACCTAAAGTTAGATACAATGAAGGCTATAAACAAAGAAAGAAGAATAGTCAAGACCTTGAAATTCACAAGAGACAAAATCCAATAAAGGTAAAAATCATAAAACCCATGGCTTCAAGCATCTATACACAAACCCAAAGTTTAGACAACAAAGAAAAGGAATTAGAGATCCTAACACAAAGAAGCAAAATTGATCTCAAAAGGATCACTGAGACCTGGTGGTATAAAACTCATTTCTAGACTGTGGGTATGGATGGGTATCTTATTCAAAAGAAAACAAATATGTAAAGAGTAAGCATGGCACCGTGGATAGGCTGTTGGGCCTGGGGTTAAGAAGACTTGAGTTCAAATGTGACTTCAGGCACTTACTAGCTATATGATTCTGGGCCAGTCACCTCACCCCATTTGCCTCAGTTTCCTCATTTGTAAAATTAGCTGGAGAAGGAAAATGGCAAACCAGTCCAGTTTCTTTGCCAAGAAAACCCAAATGGGATCCTGAAGAATGTGCCAGGACTGAGTAATAACAACAAAAGAAGGAGTAGCATTGTATATAAAGCAGCTTTAGTAATGTGAGAAAATCAAGAAAATCTATGAAACAACAGGGAAAAGGTCAAAGAAGGGAGAAACAGAACTGATTTTGTTATTGGAGTATACTACATACCACTTAAATAGGAAGAGGGAATAGTTTAGGAGTCTAGGAACTGATCCCAAGCCTGGCATAAAAGTATGAAAGTAGTGAAGGGGGATTTCAATTATCCTATCTCTGCCACAATGAAAGAAGCTAATTACTTCATGACTTTTCTCAAACATAATTTCATCCTTCAAAAGATAGAAGAATCAAACAGGGAAAATTCTATTTTCACTAATAGGGAGGGAGTGGTTATTGGAGTGGAAATGAGGGAAACCTTGAGGGAAAATACTTCTCCATCTTAGATTTTGTGACAAGGAGAGGAAATCTGGGCATAGCCTATGCCCAATCATTCTTCAAAGGATTAGGAGGGAAAGGGCAAAATACAATGGACTAAAAAACTTTAAGATTAGCCCACTAGAAATGCGATGTGTTCAAGAATGGAATTCTGACCAAAATTCTGGTAAAGTGGAAAAATTGAATTTACCTGAAGAGACCATGATGAGTAAGACAGAACTCAGTAGAAATTGTAAAGAAGCACATTTAGGCTTGATGTCAGGGAAAAAATCCTAAATTAGAATTAGAGCTGCACAAAAATGAATGTGTTACCAGTTCCCCCATCCTTGGAAGGGGGATAATCATTCATTGGATATGTTATAATTGGGGTTCCTCTGCTATATTGTTGGACTAGATTGTTGTTGAGATCTCTTCCAACACTCAAATTCTATGATTCCTGTAAAGAATATCTTCCATCGATGGGAATATTTCCTATTTGCTTCCACTGACAAAGTCTCATCATGACAAAGCCCCACCATTTCTCTTTTATGTTAGCTCAGACATAGAAGGTTCCCCCTTAAACATCAGGTAGGATTCTGTAAGTGACCCAAGCTTCCTGGCAATCTCTGCCAGCTACTAGCTACACCTGAGGTAGTTGAGGTGCAGGGAGAAGAATGAAATTGGGCCTGTTCTTCCCCAAGGAAGACCTCAGACATGCATTCTCTTAAGCATCATGATTGATTTGGGGAAACAAGAAGGGAGAAAGAGCCCAGCCCTGGCTGCATCACTAAACCCACTGAATTCATGTTTGTTGTGCACCCTCAGAAAGCCTCTTGCTTTTATCAGAGGAAATGTAGGAGGGAGATGGGGGCAGAACTAAGTAGGAGCACTGAAAACAGTCCAGATCCAAGTTTAGAACAGAAGAAATGGCAAGGAATATTTTATTACAAGAACTGAAATTTATTACAAAAGCTGAAATTTAATTGAAATTTATTACAGAATTTAAAGGTTCATGAATTGTCACCAAAGAAACTGGGTCCGTATGAATATTAGGATCATAAGATTATGGATCTAGAGCTATAGGAGATCCCAAAGGCCATCTGTTCTACTCTTCTCATTTTACAAATGAGGAAATGAGGAAACTGAGGCCCAGAAAAGACAAATGACTTGCCCAAGGTCACTCAGGATTTTAGAACCAAATCAGACATTTAGAGCTGAAAGTATCAGAGGAAGGATTTGAATCTAGATCCTCTGGATAAATGGTTTCTCTGGGTATTATTCACCCTAAGGTTACCAAGAAAGGAGGCAGTGTGGGGTATATCTGCTTCCCCACAAATTGCATTCTTTTTAAGAGTGGCAACTTGATGGAACAGAATTTTGTCTTTGCATTTCCAGAAATAGTAGGCACTTAATAAATGCTCACTTGCTTGATTTTTTTTGAAGAAAGTTAACCACAGGTTCTCCTGGATACGTTGAGTTCTGATTGTCCTTTTCATCTGGGTCATAAGTGGAATCTCCAGGAACTGGGTTTGGGAATGGGGATTGCCTTCACACCAGAACACTGACTCTTTCCTCTCTCTCCCCTAGTAACATGTATTTCAGAGTTACAGCTATAAGATGCTACAGCTAAGGAGGAGACTTTGGTTTCTTCCCCTCCCAGCAGTTTCTGGTTGCTAAGCAGATCCCTTGGGTAACTATGTGGGCATGAAACCTCTGCAAAGTGCTGGGAATTGGCTTCACCCAACTGTCATGGTGAAAAAGAAATCATTCCCCTCACCTGTCACTGCACAAAGTTTCCATTATTGAATGGCTCGAGCCCAGAATGTTATATGTAGCTCCTTGCAGGGAGATTAAGAAGTTTTGCATATGATGTTCTAGGAGAGTGGGAGGGCAGAAGAAGAGTTGGGAATCTCTCTGACTGATCCTCTTGGTTGTCAGGAAAGGGCACCGAGTCCCTCAGCAGGGCTCAACAAACTAGACGTATAAGAAGAAATAGGCTCTCCTTCCTTAGGGATCTCCTTAGGGATGCTCTTAAGTTACTTTGGGCATGGAGAGCACAGTAGAAGAGATTGGATCTCTCCCTACAAAGTGGTAATACTAGTTTGTTTATGCCAAGCCAATGACACAGGAAAATGATACATTTGAGGGGCATGGCCCTGAGAATATATATTCAACTTCTGAGGTTAAAAAAACAAAACACTTCTCTTCTAAGACTCCACAAGTCACAGTCTCTCTGAGCTGGAAATAGCCCCTGATACTATCTAGTCCAATCCAAATGCACCCAAGAATCCCCTCTATGACATACTTAAGAAGTGGTCAATCACCTAGAGATAGGAGGTCTTGGATTCAAATCTGACCGCAGGTACTTCCTACCTGTGTGAACTCTGGGCAAGTCACTTAACCCCCATTACATACCCCTTACTGCTCTTCTGCCTTGGAACTAATACACAGTATTGATTCTAAGATGGAAGGTAAGGGTTTTCTATTTTTTAAAAAATGGACCTAGATTCTAGGTATAACGGTCACTAATTAACTGTGAGCATGGATAAGTCATTTACAAGCTGTTTAAAAACTAAACCTCTTTTTAAAATTTAGGCTTAAAAATAGAAGTCGGACTCCTGCCTATAAAAATCATGTTGGCCTTCCACAATAGGTTGCATTTGCTTATGCATCCAGTACTCTTATCCTTTATTATAAGTATGCTACATGATTATAGGGAGAAATACCCAATGTTTATTTTCCAATGATGGTTGGAACCAAAGAACAGCACTTACTTGGTGAAAGTCCAGGGACCCTATTTCTCGTAAGATCATGCATTTGGGTTTTGGATGAATGCATCACAAGTTGAGCATCTTAGTGTGAGGGTCTTCTGAAGTCTTGGAAGTTTAAAGATGAACAAAAACTGGTGGAAAAAAACTGGAAAACAGTCTGACAAAAATTAGGACTAAAGCATCTCTCATGCTATATACCAAGATAAGTTCTAAATGAATGTAAAAAGCAAAAGCATATTAGAAGTCAGAAACAAATGAGAAGAGCATAGAAAAGTGTAATTTTCATGACTATGAAACTTTCTTCCCAACAAGTATCTCTGATAAGGGTCTCATTTCTCAAATATATAAAGAACTAAGTCAAATCTATAAAAATAAAAGTCATTTTACAATTGATAAGTGATCAACGGATAAAAAGAGGCAGTTTTCAGATGAAGAAATCAAAACCATTCATAATCATATGGAAAGATGCTCTAAATCACTCTAGTTTAGAGAATGCAAATTAAAATAACTCTGAGGTACCACCTCACACCAACAGACTGGCCAATAAGACAGAAAAGGAAAATGATAAATGTGGAAGGGGATATGGGAAAACTAAGACATTAATGCACTGTTGGTAGAGTTATGATCTGATATATACATCCTGGAGAGAAATTTGGAACTGTGCCCAAAGGGCTATAAAATTGTGCATACCCATTGACCCAGCAATGCCACTACATGATCTGTATCCAAAAGAGGTCACAAATGAGGGAAAAGGACCTATTTGTACAAATATATTTACTGCAGTTCTTTTTATGGTAGCAAAGAAGTAGAAATTGAGGGGGTGTCCATCAACTGGAGAATGACTGAACAAATTGTGGTATGTGATTGTGATGCAATACTATTGTGCTATAAGAAATGACAATCAGGTTGTTTACCATCTTGGGAAGTCGGGAGGAGTAAGGGAGGGAGGGGTGGAGGGAGAGAATTTGGAAATCAAAATTTAAAAAGGATATTGGAAATTATTTTTTAATGTAATTATAAAAATAGAATATATTAAAAAGAAAAGGCTTGTTAATCTTGAGTTAAAGAAAAGTGGAGAGAGAATCATATGTACAAAAACATTTTTAGCAACTCTTTGTATAGTGGTAAAGAAGGTAATAAAATATAGTTGAACATTAAGGAAGAATGAAAAGGATGGTTTAAACCTGGGAAATCTTGCATGAATTGAAGTACAGTGAGTCTAACAGAACTAGGAGAATGATTCAAATAATAACATTATAAAGCAAACGACTTTGAAAAAATTAAGAATTCTGATTAATGCATTGACCAACCATAATTCCAGAGAATTAATGATGAAGTGAGCTACCAATCTCTTCAAAGAGAGGTGATGAGCTCAGCGTATAGAATTTTTGAGCATAGTTAAGGTAGGAATTTATTTTATTTTTATTTTTATTGTATTTTATTTTTATTTTTATTGTAAATATTTGCCACAAGGGGATTGTTTTTCTTTCTTTGTATATTTTTCCTTCTTTTCTTCCTTCTTTCCTTCTTGTTTTATAAAACAATTTATAGGAAAAGAGGGTAACTAGGGATAGAATTCAACAAAAAAAGGAAGAGAAAGAAGGAAAAGAAAAGGATTATTGTAGCATTTTCTTAATGCCTAGAAGAGAAGAGAACAAAAGAAAGTATAAGAGATAAGCAGAATACCTTAGAAATGTTGAATTCATTATATATATATATATTTTTTAAATATATTTTATTTGATCATTTCCAAGCATTATTCGTTAAAGACATAGATCATTTTCTTTTCCTCCCCCCACCCCCCATAGCCGACGCGTAAGTCCACTGGGCATTAGATGTTTTCTTGATTTGAACCCATTGCTTTGTTGATAGTATTTGCATTAGAGTGTTCATTTAGAGTCTATCCTCTGTCATGTCCCCTCAACCTCTGTATTCAGGCAGTTGCTTTTTCTCGGTGTTTCCACTCCCATAGTTTATCCTTTCCTTATGAATGGTGTTTTTTTCTCCTGGATCCCTGCAAGTTGTTCAGGGACATTACACCGCCACTAATGGAGAAGTCCATTACGTTCGATTATACCACAGTGTATTAGTCTCTGTGTACAATGTTCTCCTGGTTCTGCTCCTCTCGCTCTGCATCACTTCCTGGAGGTTGTTCCAGTCTCCATGGAACTTCTCCACTTTATTATTCCTTTGAGCACAATAGTACTCCATCACCAACATATACCACAGTTTGTTCAGCCATTCCCCAATTGATGGGCATCCCCTTGTTTTCCAGTTTTGGGCCACCACAAAGAGCGCAGCTATGAATATTTTTGTACAAGTCTTTGTGTCCATTATCTCTTTGGGGTACAGACCCAGCAGTGCTATGGCTGGGTCAAAGGGTAGATATTCTTTTGTCGCCCTTTGGGCATAGTTCCAAATTGCCCTCCAGAATGGTTGGATCAATTCACAACTCCACCAGCAATGAATTAATGTCCCTACTTTGCCACATCCCCTCCAGCATTCATTACTTTCCTTTGCTGTAATGTTAGCCAATCTGCTAGGTGTGAGGTGATACCTCAGAGTTGTTTTGATTTGCATCTCTCTGATTATAAGAGATGTAGAGCACTTCTTCATGTGCTTGTTAATAGTTTTGATTTCTTTATCTGAGAACTGCCTATCCATTTCCCTTGCCCATTTATCAATTGGAGAATGGCTTGATTTTTTGTACAATTGATTTAGCTCATTATAAATATGAGTAATTAAACCTTTGTCAGAGGTTTCTATGAAGATTTTTTCCCAATTTGTTGTTTCCCTTCTGATTTTAGTTATATTGGTTTTGTTTGTACAAAAGCTTTTTAGTTTGATGTAGTCAAAATTATTTATTTTACATTTTGTGATTCTTTCTATATCTTGCTTGGTTTTAAAGCCTTTCCCTTCCCAAAGGTCTGACATGTATACTATTCTGTGTTTACCCAATTTACTTATGGTTTCCTTCTTTATGTTTAATTCACTCACCCATTTTGAATTTATCTTGGTGTAGGGTGTGAGGTGTTGATCTATTCCTAGTCTCTCCCACACTGTCTTCCAATTTTCCCAGCAGTTTTTATCGAATAGTGGATTCATTATATATTTTAAAAGCTGTTCTTAATAGAGATTTAGAGATTCATGTACAATCCTCTTTTGGGGGGGAAAGGGGTTCTGTTGTTTATGTGGAAATCATCATTTTAATTATACTTGCCATATGGTTTGTTAGCATGGTAACAAATGGTTATCTAGCTCTGAGACTGACTTAACATTTTAAATTGTGGCATGGAGGCTTGAGCCATATAGGGATAACTATGATTATTCAAAGTATCCTGAACTGAAACTAAACAACCTGTAATTCCAATATGAGTAGGATGCATATCGTATAGATATTATCAGCTTGCTAAAACTTAAAAAGTAAAACCAAAGTGGACATTCTATGTATTAAGATCTCTCTAATGCAGCTGTGACAATTCCGATCTCTCCTGATTTTGATGGGTCAGTCTGTTGTTACTGTATAAATTGTTCTAATTCTTCTCATTTTACTCTTCATCATTTCATGCAAGCCTTCTCATGTTTCTCTGAAACTAGTCTTTTTTTTTATCATTTCTTACAGTACAATAGTATTTCACCACATTTATGGACTATACCTTGTTAAGCTGTTCTCCATTAGATGAACATCCCCCCAATTTCTAGTACTTTCCTACCAAAGAGTTGCTATAAATATTTTTGTACATACAGATTCTTTTCTTCTTTTACTGCTTTTTTTTTTTAGGAAAAAGGTGTATAGTTGAACAAATTTGGGGGACATAGTGCCAAATTGCTTTCCAGAAGAGCTGGACCAATCTAAATCTCCACTAACAGTGTGTCAATGTGCCTGTTTTCCTGTATTCTCTCCACAATTTATAATTTTCCATTTTTCTCATCTATGCCAATATTATGGGTTTGAAGTTTGAGCTTCTTTAATTTGCATTTCTCTAATTACCAGTGATTTACAGAATTGTTTTCTCATGCGGCTATCAATAGCTTGTACTTCTTCCTTAGAAAACTGCCTCTCTGTATACTTTAACTATTTATTATTTGGGGACAGGCTTTTATTCTCCTAAATTAGAATTAGTTCCTTAAGTATCTCAGAAATGAAACCTTTATCAAATAAACTTGCTGTGAAGGTTTTTCATAGTTACCTGCTTTTTTTTCTAACTTTAGCTATTTTATTGAGCAAAACTTTAATTTTATATAATCAAAATTATCTGTTTTTTTTTTTAACTTTCTGTGATCTGCTCCTGTAATTTAAACATTGTTGTACAAGGTAGGTTAGAGAAATCAGGGTCATGTAGTGTATAAACAGATCTTGAAAATAAGACTTATTTTGCCTTTATATGGATCTGGATAATCCCCAATTTTTAAGCCACAAATTTTATAATAATTCAGTTGTTAACTTTTAAATCAATACCAAACTTAAATAAAACATTACTTAAGAGCAAGTTTAAAAGCAAAAAAGAAATCCTATGATATATATCTATCATATATATCCCCACTAATTTCTAACTATTCATCAACTCGCCTAGCCCCTTTTTTGAACCCTAAATATTACACATTTATGGAAAAGTCATCTTTTCTATCCCTAAAGATTCACTTTCCTTGACTTTGACCTTAAATTTTTGTCCAATTTTTATTACAAGATTGAAAGTTCAAGAAGAACGTGTTCCTATCTTTTTGATATGGCCAGGGCACAGGGATTTCCTACAAAGAGTCGATATTTAATAAATGCTTCAACTGAATTGACTTGAATTGCCTGAATAGCTCCTTTTAGAGAATTTACCTGCCACCCCTGGATTTCTTATTCTCCCAGGAGTTTCCCCAGCTTCCTCTTGTTGTTATCTCTAGTATTTGCTCAGCTTCACAATATCTAATGAAAAATAAAAGAGATAAGAAAAGTAGAGCATCTCTTTGCCTGTGAGAGAATCAAACTCTATATTCAACACTTTCTCCTCCTTCCTCATACCCACCATTACTCTAGAAGCATTTTTTGTTGGTCTTAAAAGTTTTTTCTTGAGCTCTCCTCCTTGAAGTCGGAATCATCTTGGCATACAGTGATTGTTTGGGGTTATATATATATATATATATATATATATATATATATATATATATATATAACTGTTTTGTCTAGCTTGTTAGCCCAGGAAATGCTCCAAAATACTGAATTTCAAATGATTTTCCCACACCACCAGCTTAAAATTACAGAATACCTCATAACAAATGAATAGTATAGCAAGGATTTTGGCTGGCTTTATTTTAGAGAGGGCACAGACATGGTCAGTCAATGGATGTTAAAGTGTCTTTGGTAAAATTCTCTACCCCAAAAAATCTTTTTTTTAATGGATTTTTAGTGGGTTGAAAAGGTATA
Source organism: Monodelphis domestica (assembly GCF_027887165.1). Classification (NCBI taxonomy): domain Eukaryota; kingdom Metazoa; phylum Chordata; class Mammalia; order Didelphimorphia; family Didelphidae; genus Monodelphis; species Monodelphis domestica. Next base: position 495,122,715 of record NC_077229.1, on the reverse strand, counting down.
AAAGATATAGCAAGGCTAGAAGGATTAGAGATGTTTTGCCATAAATAGAAAACTGGCTAAAAGACAGGAAATTGAGAGTAAAGACAAATGGAGACCTCTAAATGGAAATGTTTTGACAGTCAGTACCTTGGGGATACCAGAACCAGACGTATTTAAGTGATTAATAAATGGCCTAGAAAAGGAAATGGGGGGGGGGTCTCAAATCTGAACAAGCTACCACCTCTTCCAGGTGCCAAATGTGGAAAATCAGAGATAAAGTGCAGGGAACTTTCAGAAGGATGTGGAAGTAGACCTTAAAGTGGTACATAGGTTTTTATATGGTAATACAAGATCACCTAGAGCCTCTCCACCCCTTTAAATGAAAAGAAAGAAAGAAGAAAAGAAAGAAAGAAAGAAAGAAAGAAAGAAAGAAAGAAAGAAAGAAAGAAAGAAAGAAAGAAAGAAAGAAAGAAAGAAGAAAGAAAGAAAGAAAGAAAGAAAGAAAGAAGAGAGAGAAAGAAAGAAAGAAAGAAAGAAGGAAGGAAGGAAGGAAGGAAGGAAGGAAGGAAGGAAGGAAGGAAGGAAGGAAGGAAGGAAGGAAGGAAGGAAGGAAGGAAGGAAGAAAGGAAGAAAGAAAGAAAGGAAGAAAGAAAGGAAGGAAGAAAGGAAGAAAGGAAGAAAGGAAGAAAGAAGGAAAGAAAGAAAGAAAGAAAGAAAGAAAGAAAGAAAGAAGAAGAAAGAAAGAAAGAAAGAAAGAAAGAAAGAAAGAAAGAAAGAAAGAAAGAAAGAAAGAAAGAAAGAAAGAAAGAAAGAAAGAAAGAAAGAAAGAAAGAAAGAAAGGAAGGAAGGAAGGAAGGAAGAAAGAAAGGAAGAAAGGAAGAAAGGAAGGAAGAAAGGAAGAAAGGAAGAAAGGAAGAAAGGAAGAAAGGAAGAAGAAGAAAGAAAGAAAGAAGAAAGAAAGAAAGAAAGAAAGAAAGAAAGAAGAAAGAAAGAAAGAAAGAAAGAAAGAAAGAAAGAAAGAAAGAAAGAAAGAAAGAAAGAAAGAAAGAAAGAAAGAAAGAAAGAAAGAAAGAAAGAAAGAAAGAAAGAAAGAAAGAAAGAAGGAAGGAGGGAAGGAAGGAGGAAGGAAGAAGGAAGGAAGGAAGGAAGAAGGAAGGAAGGAAGGAAGGAAGGAAGGAAGGAAGGAAGGAAGGAAGGAAGGAAGGAAGGAAGGAAGGAAGGAAGGAGCTTAAAAATCCCAGCATCACTGACAAAGTGACCAGAATCAACAGCCCAAAGTCCCCTTTCCCACCTGAGGAATCTGAATATCAACTACCTGCCAATTCCTCAGAGTTCTTTCTTCACTACCATTAGCATGATTGGGTACAGTTCCAGGTCTAGGCATCTCACGCCTATCTCTTAATGTCAGGACCCAGATAAAGGCCCCATAAAACCCCATCAGATCTTCCTGGTTTGGGAAGAAAGGATGCCCCATTTCCTCCAGGTCCCCAGATAGCATTCCCAACCTAATCCAGTATCCTGGCAGACTGCCTGTGTCCATCCTCTCTGATTGTCCCTTCATTTTGTGAGTGTCTCCTCTCAATAAAGCTGGTTTGCTTTACTATCTTCTTGTGTGTTTTAGATTTCCTGTACAGCATTTTGATATTCCAAATCTTTCTTAAGTTTGTATGGGGTATACAGGGTATGCATGGAGGACTAGCACCTCTCGTGTGAGGGCTTGTTGTACCCTTTTCAGGGCTGCTCATGTCCTGTGGTGTTTACCTTTCACCCAACTCTCACCTGTGGTTCCAAAAAGCTGTAGCATGTGGAGTAGCCACGCCCTGGTAAAACCATCTCAACAGATGGGCTAAACCAGGTTGGGGGTAACTGACAGGCCTTGAACCTCTTTGTGAGTTGAGAGTGTCTATCCCAAACATGTAAAGACTTTTCTCATGGAATGAGCAGATGAGGACAATTTGTTCCTAGGGCCAGGAAAGCAGCTGAAACAGGCTCTGTGGAGTAGTTAGAGCTCTGTGAGACATCAAAGATGCCAGGATCAACCCCTACATCCTGGCTGTTCTAACTTTTGTCTTGCCACTGGACATTAATGGCTTTGGAAGAGAGAGTGAGGCTGATGATTTTGTGAAACTGCCTCATTTAAATCCAATTTACCCACTAGTCAAGAGACCACTTGATCCTCTTCAAAAATGAACAATAAGAAGTCTGTATTAAGGGAAACTGTCAAACAATGCATATGAGAGAAATCATCCAAATTATAAATTATTATAATATTATTGTATTATTGTGTCTATTATTAAGACAGAAATTTTATAGCACTTTAAGGTTTGTGAAACTTTTATATGTATTTTCTAATTTAATCCACACAAAAGTCCTGGGAGATAGGTGCAATTATTATCCCCATTTTAGAGTTTGAAAATCCATCTAAGGCAGGGTGTAAGGCATTGTGTAATGCTGGATTTGAATTTAGATCTTCCTATCTCCAGGTCCATCAGTAGATCCACTGAGTCACCTTGCTGACTCTAACTAGGTTGAAATGTTTTATAGAAAGAAGGACTTTGATTTACCAGATATATCTCAACCAAGAACTCTAAGCATTGACTTCAGCCTATTTTCTAAAGACTGATACTTGAATGAAAAACTGAAAAAAGCTAAGTTACAGCAAGCAGATGGATCAAAAAGCATATCTTGCACTTCACTATTACCTAGCCTGGAGTATAAAATTGTCTTGTGTCCCTATAAGGATAGCTGTGTCTCCTTAGGATCCCTACTCTACAAAATAAACAAGCATAATAGAGAAAAGCCAATCAAAATGATCATTAAGATACTTTTTGAAAGGCCACCAAAAAATCAGGTCTAAAAAATGTATTTTGCTCAGAAGTGTTTTATTCATGTCATTTGAATCTGATTCTGGGCTGGAAAGACAAAACTGAAAAGAAAAGCAACAAAGCTAGTCCCAAATTTGATGATTAAGTCCCAGAATGGCAGAACTAACTAGAAACACTTTTTTGTTTGAAAGAGGTAACCTTGAGACAAGACAAAAGGAGAAGAAACTCGCTTTGTAGTAGGTAATTTACCTACAGAGTTCTTTTTTGTTTTTGAATACTATTTTATTTTTTCCAATCGCATATAAAAACAATTTTTACCATTCCTTTTTTAAAAATTTGAGCTCCAAATTCTCTCCCTCTCCTTTTCCCCTACATTCTCCCTCAGATAGCAAGTAGTTTTATATAGGTTATATATGTATATGTAAGCATACAAAACATATTTCCATGTTAGTCATGTTGTGAATGAAAACACAGACCAAAAATATGGGAAAAATAGAAAAGGAGAAAAATAATATGCTTTGATCTGCATTCAGACTCCCTCTGCTCTTTCTCTGGAGGTAAACAAGTCCTTTGAAATGGTCTAAGGAATTCTTTAAAACAAGAAGAAGCAGAAGGAAAAAAATATATATATATGTTCCAAAAAACCTATAGGTAAATGCAAGAATGGTCATTTCACAGAATTAAAGGAAGACAACAATGTTTAGGATATATTCTCATCATTTTAAGGTTGCTGTCATGGAAGCAACTAAGACTCCCTTGAAAGGTCTCTTCGGGGGCCAGGGTGGGGGTAAGAGGAGTGGACATTGTCTGAGATCAAATCTGGCTCCAGGATAGTTTCTTTTGACACCCAGCACTGGATTTTGGTGTTTCCTGATTCTACAGGCTAAATATTCTGCCCTTTTCTGACTTACTGCTATTACGTTTTTTAAATGCCACAGCTGATGTGTTGAATTTATGCTAACTTTTTTACAATCTGCTGTGTGTTCTACAAATGCCATTTCTTCAGTCTGGTGTCAGGATCCAAGGCCAATGGTGTCCATTTAATTTTTCTTTCAGCTGTGTAGCATTTTCTAGGTCTGTCCTATGATACAGTTAGGACATGGATAGCATGAACTAAAAACCAGTTTCTCACTTGGATTTCAAGCCAGGTTTTGCCACTTGTTAAATTGCATGACTTTGTAGAAGTCATTTAAACTTTTTTATAATTGAGGTTTCTCATTCATTTAAAAAAAAACAATTCTATCAGTTATCTTACATTTGAGGCTCAAATACAAGTGATTATACTCTAAATTCTCAAAAAGAAAGTTGATTTCATTTATGATTTAGGTTCTATTTCTAAAAAATTTTGATGTAGCTAGGAAGGTAAAACATAAATCCAAGATTTTATTGAACAAGGTCACCTTAAGAACCATAGAAATGGAGAATGGAGCAGGAAGGAACCACAGAGATTATCTAACATAATAGTCATTCCTCCACAGAAATCTTCTATAAAATATTGTGGTCATTCAGCCTTCATTTAAAGGCTCACGGTGATAGGAAACTCACTAAATCCTGAGGTGGCCCATTTCTTGGAGACAGAATGATTCAACTACTTTTTCAGGGAAAAAGACACTGATTTAATCTTTTTTATTGCCTGTCAGCCTTCCTACCTCAACCTACATGGAGAAGAGCAGTTTAGGGGCCACAAGGAGAAAATATGGACTGGCAAATTTTAGGTATTCTAAGCACAAAACACTGGTCAAAAACATGGGTGGAACAGAGCACATGCAAAGCTGATCTTCCTGATTTGGGCCAGGTGTGATCCAGTGTTCTAGAACTTGTGCTTTGTAATGATAAAATAAGCCCCTTATTGGGCAATGAACAGGAAGAACTGATGACTCGGTGGACCTTTAAAAAGGGACTTACTCACCTTTGTCAATCTTATCCTTTCACCTTTAGATAGCAAAAAGGAACTGAGATTTCCAGTGCTGGATGGGAGAGGTCTGGACCTTTTCCACTCCCATGTGGGAGCCAGAACAGGGAGATTCAACTATATGAGCTTTCATCAAGACACCTGGATGCTTCTTCTCCTTTGTGTTTCCATTCCTAAGTAGAGAGGGCTGTTGACCTAGATTCATTTAGACAGTACAGTACCAAAGTGAAAAGTGAAATACTTATTCAGTAATCCCATGAAGCACTTCATGTTCCAATATTTATGGAATTTATGGAACATTTGTGGAATTATATCAGCC